>NW_022473590.1:0-70000 GCF_009769535.1 Thamnophis elegans
TTAATATGACTGATCACATTAAATAAACTGACAGCTTAGAACCACTTGCCATCCCAAAGAAGGCCATATTAGGCAGAGAAGTTAAACAGTTGACAAACTTATTGGCCAACTACTCAGGTCAAACCACATAATCTTCAACTTTTCATATTAAGAATTGAAATTGGAACATTTTATATCAACTGGAACATTCCCAGAAACTATTTCTTTCAACATTAAGCACCATTCCTTCCTCAGAGACATATTAACCAACACTGAAATTTTGCATCATAAGCAACAGACCCTTTTTTCCATTGATATTCTAGTTTCTCTTCTATCTCTGCCTCATGCTTTTCAGAAAATCATAGATCTATATTTTGCATCATTGCATTAGTTTAATCATAATGTATTTTTGATTTGCAATGTCTTTTAAGACTTAATTTCTGTTAGCCTCTGCTAGAATCCAGCTGATCTGATGAGGTTAGATGAATTTTACAAATAAGTATATAACCTCATCTATCACATATAAAAACCTCACGATATCTATCCACATTCATTTGCTCCAATGGAATGTAAATATCTGAAATCCCTCCCACCTCTTGCGCTCATGACGTGCTTCCTACCTGGACATCCAGATCTGAAGCTACTTGAACTGTCTATGTAGTCTCTTAATGGACAATTATACCAAGATGAATGCAGATGATTGATAAAAAGGTAAAGGTTCCTCTTGCACATATGTGTTAGTCATTCCTGACTCTAGGGGACGGTGCTCATCATCTTTCAAAGCTGAAGAGCCAGCGTTGTCTGAAGACATTTCCAAGGTCGTGACTGGCATGACTAAATGCTGAAGGCACACGGAATACTGTTACCTTCCCACCAAAGGTGGTCCCTATTTTTCTACTTGCATTTTTATGTGCTTTTGAACTGCTAGGTTGGCAGAAGCCTGGAAAAGTAACGGGAGCTCACTCTGTTATGCGGCACTAGAAATTTGAACTGCCAAACTGCCAACCTTTCTGATCGGACAAGCTCAGTGTCTTAGCCACTGAGCCACCCTAAGAGATGACTGATAGATGACAGCAAAGAGAGCTTACTTGCTGCCATCTAGTGTTGTATCTCTTTTTTTTCCAGCTCAAATAGTCTTAGTTTAAAAACTAGTTTGTACTTAACATTTGAAAAAATTAGGAAGTCACTTTGTTACAATGACTTAGGAAGTGGTGTACTGGAGAACAAAGTTATCTATTCCATGTCTTTGCCTAGAGTGGTCTTCTACCTTCCCTGACATCAGTTGCTATGGAGAATACTGATGATTTCAGATGTAGCTACCAACCTGATTATGGAATGGAAAATAACTATACCATATTTTCCTTTGTTTTAGACAACAGTATGTTTTTGGCCAAACCCAAACTTAGGGAAACATTTTGTTTTATAGTACCTCAGAATTTAAGGTAGATAATGCAGAAGACAGATAAAATATTTCTTTGAAACATACAGTCTGCTAGTCAGAAGCACACAGTTTCTACTGGGCTCACATGTTGTAGTTATAGTATCTGAGATAATTCAATTACTAGAAGTCATTTTTACAAATCTAAATCATTTAAAAGGTTCCAAAGGAGTACCTATAAAGATCTAATGAGATGTTACATGATGATTGATAGACTGAACTCTCTCTATAGATAATTTAACATACAAATAAAGCTTACCCATCTTAAGATACTTTGCATAAATATTTAATTACAAAAAGTTCTTGCTTTGATAATTTACTAAATTCCTCCTTTTCCCAACATCAAAGAACTAATGGGAAGGGGGGAGGGGACAGAGGTCATTTCCCTAATTTACATGGACCAAAGTGCCAACATAAATCTGATAGCAGCCTCTTTTTTTGTGGGGGGGAGTAGGTTAGTGAGTAATATATTCATTAAAAAGCCACACTTGTGCAGGGAAAAAAAGTGGTGAGCTAAAGTGGCAGATTAATGCAAAGTATTTAGTCCTTCTCCTTGCCATTACTATTTACTGTAATCACCATCTATAACCCTCCTGCCTCTTTTCTAGAAAACAGGCATCATTGCTTTGCTGAAATGTTCTTAGGAAAGCATGGGTGAGCTGGCAGCCTGAGATGATGGTGACAGAGCAACACCACTCATTCATTCATGGCAGTACTTTTATCATTGCCACTTTAAATTAATGAGCAAAACATCAGAGAAGCAAACAAATGAAAGCAAAGCAAGACTGCAATGTTATAGTTCAAGCTGGTGGGAAGAGTAGGGCTGTGAAAGCCATTAGGAAGAAGGGTTTTGGAATGTTCAGAACATACATACAACTTTATTTTGACATATTAAAAGTAATGTAATTCTGTTTGCATATGAATGCTGAGACAGACCAAAGCAGTTTCCAACACAGCTGTGAAATAACAATAGCACTTAGACTTATACATCACTTCTCAGTGCTTCACAGACCTCTCTAATTGCTCTACAGAGTCATCATATTGTCTCCAACAATCTGGATGGTAGGGAGAAAAATACAATTGTTTAATTATTTAAAAAAGGGCTTTGTGTATATTCTTCTTGCATATTCTGAAGTACTTTTTCATTTTTTTTTCTACACAGCCCAACTCTTCATACCAACCAAATCTATAATCAACAATTCAAGTCTAATTCGTATATGTGTGTGTGTGTATGTAGTATGTATGTATGTATGTGTATATATATATGAAATAGATCTATACTAGTCTCCCTTTATTTATTTATCAGCACAAATATAACAAATGTAACAAAAAGGCAACAATAAAAATATTGGGTTTCTGTCTGGATGGTCTCTTGTGACGAGCCGAAGGACAGAGAACGGAAGTAGTTATCTTCCTCCCATATTTGGGCATACCAGGGGGTGTGACTTTAAATATATACCTTTTACCCTGGCTTCGCTGATAAGGAGTCGAGCTCTGTAGCTCAGTGGTTAACACATCTGCCTAAGAGGCAATACAGCACAGGTTCGATTCCAAGCAAGGGTATGGCTAGCTGATGAGAGCTAAATAGCTTGAAATAGATCTATACTAGTCTCCCTTTATTTATTTATCAGCACAAATATATATGTGTGTGTCTGTGTGTGTGGTGTGTGTGTGTTATATATTTGTGCTGATAAATAAATAAAGGGAGACTAGTATAGATGTATTTCAAGCTATTTAGCTCTCATCAGCTAGCCATACCCTTACTGGGAGTCGAACCTGTGCTATATTACATCTTAGGCAGATGTCTTAGCCTATATATATATATTAGATTTTTACAACCCCTGGTAAGCCCCAATTATGGGAGGAAGCTAACTGCTTCCATCATCTGTCAATCAGCTCGTCACAAGAGTCCATCATGACAGAAACCCAATATTTTTACTGTTGCCTTTGTTATATTTGTGTTTTTTTATTTGTGCTGATAAATAAAAAAATAAAGGGAGACTAGTATAGATCTATTTCAAGCTATTTAGCTCCCAGTAAGGGTATGGCTAGCTGATGAGAGCTAAATAGCTTGAAATAGATCTATACTAGTCTCCCTTTATTTACTTATTTATCAGCACAAATAAAAAAACATATATATATATATATATATATATATATATATATATATATATATATATATACACACACATACATACATACACATACATACATACAGACATACATACACACACACATACATACATACATACATATATATATGAATACTCAAGATTGACGTGCTATATTTATAAATAATATTTCATTCATTCATTCATTTCTTGATTCCTTAGCTAAACTAAGCTAAGCTAAGCTAAGCTAAGCTAAGCTAAGCTAAGCTAAGCTAAACTAAACTAAACTAAACTAAACTAAACTAAACTAAACTAAACTAAACTAAACTAAACTAAACTAACTAAACTAAACCAGAGATGAAAAAGTGATCATGATATCTCCAAAACCAGCATATAAGGGACAGGTTTGTATATTCTATTTCTATTCTATTTATTAAATTTATAGGCCGCCCAATCCTGAAGGACTCTCCCAAAGCCCCACCTATCTAGGGTTCAACCTTCACTATGCCCCCATACCATGGGAGAAAAATGAGATGTTTAACAGCTTCCTCAATGTAATGGACATCTGGAAGAACATTCCAGAAGGCAAGAGCTGTGGCAGAAAAGGCATGCTTTCTGGGTCCCATTAAAGAATAATGCTAGATTGATGGGACTAGAGAAGGGCTGAGATGGCGCAGTGGTTAGAATGCAGTACTGCAGGCTACTTCTGTTGATCTTCTGTTGACCAGGGGCTGCCAGCAGTTTGGCAGTTTGAATCTCACCAGGCTCAAAGTTGACTCAGCCTTCCATTCTTTTGAGGTTGGTAAAATGAGGAACCAGATTGTTGGGGGCAACAAGGGCTGTAAAGCATTGTGAAGCGATATATACGTCTAAGTACTATTGCTATTCTATCTGATTTTACTCGCCTTCAAAAAGGCATAAATACTGGAAAACAGCTCTATGTCTTGAGGGCTTTATAACCAGCACCTTGATTTTCACCTGGAAAAGTTGTCAATCAGAAAACTGTATTTTAATTAGACCATATACTTGTTTAACAAGGAAGTCTCTTCTTATTTGCTTCTCAACACAGCATGCCATATTTTCCCTTTTCCTTAAATAGGAACCCGTTACCAGTTAGCATTCAGTGGTTTAGTTAATCTTCACCTATATGTTAGCTTTCTTGTTATTGTCTAAATTAAGAAACTATTTCTTGACTTATTTTCCCAAAAGCAGTTTAAATAACTCCACAAGGCTTACTTGTTGAAGAGCTATAAAACTTGTCCTACAAGAGATCTTTTGTGGATCATTTGTTTTGGTGTTTCCCTTCTGCACTAATCACAGACTCATTCAATAAAACTTTGTCAATTGTTTTTAATCCATTCCTCTCTGGAGTCTGAACCTGCAGTGAATCCAAATGATTATATATGCCATATTTGACAAGTGCACTGCAGCTGTGAGGCTTGGTTCCCCACATCCCTGCCCATGGCAACTCGAGAGCATGCCAGGAATGCTTCACGAATTGACGATAGCTATTGACAATAAGTGGGGAAAAATATTGCTGTTTTTCTGCTCTAATGCCATGTCAAACTCATGTTCTATCTTCCTCCAATTGCACTCCAGTGCCTTTTTTTTTTAAAGTTTAATTATATGCCGCCCTTTTCCCTGGGGGGACTCAGGGCGGCTTACAACTTAAAAAGGGGGGGGGGAGACAAACTTTTAACATATAAGACAAATACATAATTAAAACACAACATTCATACTATTTGGGCGGGTTGTAGTCTTAACCCCAGGCCTGACGGGATAGCCAGGTTCTGAGGGCTGTGCGGAAGGTCTGGAGGGTGGTGAGGGTACGAATTTCCACGGGGAGATCGTTCCACAGGGTTGGAGCTGCCACCAAGAAGGCTCTCCTCCGCGTAGTTGCCAGTCGACATTGACCGGCAGATGGAACTCGGAGGAGGACTAACCGGTGAGATCTAATAGGTCGTGTGGAGGTAATTGGCAGTAGGCGGTCTTTTCTGTTTCTCCTTGAGAACCAAGTGCAGTATGGAATTAATACCCATATAAAGGGAACATGATGTCTACTTCCGTGTTGACATTCCATACATAGTGTTGGATAGAGCTGGATCTCAGATTACAGTAGCTAATTTGAGATGGGTGAATTTATTGGACAATGTGATTTATGACACAGAGTGAGGGGAGGAAAGGAACAGGGGCAAAATTCAGAAGCAGATAGACAAAGCGAAAGAAATGTTTGCGAATAAATCTTGCCTAATGAAGCTGTTAATAAATCACAAGTTTCTGTATAAAAAACATTGACTCTTATTATGTGTTTGTTATGGCATCGTTGGTAAACTTTACACATGGGAATAATCCAGCCCATGGCCCTATAGCCCTTCACTCACAGTGGCTAAGATCTTGGCTGAATTCCTCATCAAACCTTCAGAGAAGACTTAAGCTCTCTCTCCAGACTTATTCAGGTATATCAGTTACCTGGGAAAATTTACTCTAACAGAGTCTATTTCATTTTGTTCTGAGGTGACCCCAGCAAGGTAAAAACCAATCAGAACGATCCGTCTATGGCAATAGATTGTTAGTCATATCCTCAAAAACCAGATCCCATCACAACTGCCCCAAAACAAAAATCAGATCTGGAGTTTGACTCTCATGAAGGCATTAGTCTTTATTTTATTTCTTTGAATGTTTTCCAGACACCTTTCTGGAGCAAGCCCATGTAGGTCGTCAGAAAATAAAATTAATCTATGGAAGTAAAATATTTTTTATAGAATCTGTTGTTCTAAGCCAAGGATATAATAAAATATAATTCAATCCATAGACATTTTAAAAAAATAAAATGTAGAACCACAGGAATAAATCAATACAATTACAACATGATCAGTAAAATATATCAGTTGAAAGGCATTTGTGTTACTTGGGTTTTCAAAGTCTTTTTAACACCATCGAAGAGGAGACCCTGGGAAGAAGTTGCATAATTTAGAAAATTTCTTAAAAGGCTTTTGCACTATTTACTGCTTCAAAGTAGCAAAAAACAAACAAACAAACAAATCAAATCCAAAAATAAAAATAATAAAATAAAAACCAATCACTGTAGACTTTTCAACATTATTTTTAAAGTTCTTATAGGTACAGGTTGCTTTTCAAAATATGTCCCAAAATATTTAACTAAGCTATTTGTTCCAGTACTTCTGACCACTTTTTAATCCAATGAGCAAATAAATGTATCTTATATCAGCCATGGTTATTTTCACATATAGCTGGAAACCAGACTATTTTGTAAGACAGCTAAATGGTTACCCTTAAAATTGTCAGTCTGATAGGTAGATTGATTCCATCTATTGCCAGCATAAAAGGTTAGATTACAAGGGAAGGTTTTAGGGGACTTCAAATTTACAGCCTAGACAGTCCATCCTTAACCCTGGGGGGTGAAAATTTACACCCCTCAGAGAGGATCCACAATTTGGGGGTCCTCCTGGATTCGCAGCTGACACTGGGACATCATCTGTCGGCTGTGACCAGGGGGGCCTTTGCCCAGGTTCACCTGGTGCACCAATTGCGGCCCTATTTGGATCGGGAGGCACTTCAAATGGTTACTCACGCCTTTGTCACCTCAAGGCTGGATTATTGCAACGCGCTCTACATGGGGCTACCCTTGAAAAGCGTTCGGAGACTGCAGCTAGTCCAGAATGCAGCCGTGTGAGCGATATTGGGTGCACCGAGGTACACCCACGTTACACCTATCTTCCGCGAGCTGCACTGGCTACCAATTGGTCTCCGGATGCAATTCAAGGTGTTGGTTATTACCTTTAAAGCCCTACATGGCTTAGGTCCAGCGTACCTTTGAGACCGCCTACTGCCACATACCTCCCAGCGGCCAGTAAGATCCCACAGATTGGGCCTCCTTCAGATGCCGTCAGCCAGACAGTGTCGGCTGGTGGGCCCCTGGAGGAGAGCCTTCTCTGTGGCTGCTCTGACTTTTTGGAATCAGCTACCCCCAGAGATCCGGACCATACCCACCCTCATGGCCTTCAGGAAAGCTGTAAAAACTTGGCTGTTCCGGCAGGCCGGGGCTGTTGACCTCATTGTTGAGGTCCAGCCCCGATTAGAATGAATGCATGTGGTTTTATGATTTTAAACTTTTTTTCTCTTTTTTCTTCTTTTTTGTAAGCTGCCCAGAGTCCTTCGGAATTGGGCGGCATATAAATTTTGATAATTAAATTAAATTAAATTAAATTACAGTATTAACAAGAATGCAATTCCATTGCTTCTGAGTTTTGATTTATTTTTTTAATTTTATTAAAGCCTTACCTGATTACTTGCACAGCAATTTTGCCCAAGATTTAATCTCCATTTTAATGAATTTAACCATTGTCTCTTTATGCCAGTTTCTATCTGAAACCAATCTTCTCATTTTTCCCCTTTTCCTAAGTTCATTCCCACATTTCTTTCTCTTTGGTGATAGGTACCATATTTTTCGGAGTATAAGACGCACCCTTGTTCCTCAAAAAAGAGGTTGAAAATCTGGGTGCGTTTTATACACTGAATGCAGCATTTTTTGCCTCCTGAAGCCCTGCCCCCTTCACCAAAATGGCTGTACATACCCTTATGGAGGCTTTCAGAGAACTCCTGGGGGCTGGGGAGGGCAGAAATTAGCAAAAATGGGCCGTTTCCCTCCCCCCCAGCAGCACTCCATAAGCCTCCATATGGCTATGCATACATTTTTTTGCTCATTTTTGCTCCCCCCCAGGAGCACTCTGCAAGCCCCCCCCCAAGGCTATTCATGCCTTTTTTTAAAAAAAAATGGACCCATTTTCAGAAAAAATAGGCTGTTTTGGGGAGGTTTGTAGAGCGCAAAAACTTTTTTTTCCCGTTTAGGAAAGTTCTTTAACTGATTGATGAGAATTACAATGATCAAATGCTGTGCCAGCAGAAACACCTATCTATCTACTGTATCTCTCTCTCTCTCTCTCTCTCTCTCTCCTCTCTCTCTCTCTCTCTCTCTCTCTCCCTTATATACCTACCTACCTACCTACCTATCTACCTTCTCTCTCTCTCTCTCTCTCTCTCTCTCCCCCTTTATCTACCTACCTACCTACTCTCTGATCTCCCTGCCTACTGTATTTCTCTCTCTTTCTCTCCCGCTCTATCCCTCTATCTACCTACCTACTTTTTTTTTAATTTGCCTCTTCAAAACCTTGGTGTGTCTTATACTCTAGTGCATCTTATACTCTGAAAAATACGGTATTTTCTAGAAGGCTGACATCTCTATAGATTGACTACTAATCACTGAATTTAAATTATCCTCATATTTTCTTTTATTAGTAAAAATAGGATGGCATTTTTCTTCTTTCACACTTCTTTCTGTCCCATCCCTGCCTTATTTTGTCAGTAGCAGAAGCATTTTTTTAAAGTCAATTTATCCAGGCTGTTCTTATTGGGTGGGGACAAGACTGGGGAGGAAAGTGGGAGACCTCTAGAAGACCTAAGGGTATTAAAGTATGTTCTTATTATGACATCATTCTAAATGGTTAGCTTTTCTAAAGATGCTCTTTTGGAGAAAGGGAGGGTAATGATTATATTATTTCAAACTCCCTAGTGAGAAATCGATGGCAATGCCTCAAGCAAAGGGAAAAAAAAATTTCTAAACAAGTAATGCAACTGATCTCCGCAGTCAAAATTCCACATAAGTATACGCACAGTTAATTATATCCTGTTGACAGGAGAAATCTAAAATACCTTGCATTTTGTCATCATGTGGTGGCAGAGAAATGACAAGTGTTGACAAGTATCTATTTGTTGTTTTCAGAATTTGCATTGGATATGACAAGTGTACTTTAAGCTATTATGCCATGGTGCCATTTAATCAATCATCCCTCAACTTCCAAGTTAATTCTACAACAGGAAAAGCATGTCCAGAATAGAGGCTTATCTGCTGTCAGCAAAGGTCTCCAGTGGAATGCCTATGCTGTGGTGGGACTGATAGCATTCAAACCCTTAATAATTTCAATGTAATGAGGAAGGTTTAAGATTTCAAGGGTCCATACAGCTGTACATACATTTTAGTGAGGATCACATCTTCTAGGACCACATCTACACCTAAAAGGTGTAGACCACAGCAGTTATTCTACACATACATTGATTCTACTGATATACTGTATTCTACAGGTAATCCTTCAGTTGCGAATGTAACGGAGCCTGCTGATTACATTTGTAATCTGAGGATTTGTAGAAGTGAATTATGTACATTGAACATGACCACTCCCTGCTTTCACCCATGCGTTCACTAATGCACATGAGGCATCTCATGGTAGGGAATGCCGGGGGGAGGGGGAGAGATAATTGAAAAGGTCACTTGCTTAAGACCAGCCAAGGCCTCATCTGACCCACTGAGATAGCTCATGTTCCCCACAATTACTCCCCCCCCCATCCTGCCATGCTGGGTCTCTTGCCTTGCAAAGTTCTAGCTAGCTGTCTACTCTCCAGTCTTTCTGCTGCACAAGATCAGAAGCTTCCAGTCTCACCCCACAAATTGTTCGCAAGCTGATGGGTTGCGAATTTTGCTGCCACAAAGCCTTCTGTCAGCATGCAAATGTTTTGTACATCAAGACAGGAGGCTTCTGGGGGCCATGATCTTGCACGACTTTAGGCACCCATTCTCTCCAAAAGCAGATGGGTGCAAGAAGTCATGCAAGATCACGCCCCCACCCCCACCTCAAAGCTTCCAGTTTCAGCCCACAAAATGTTTGCAAGCCAATGGGACATTTTGAAGCAGTGCAATTTCTTTTTCTTTTTTTTATAAATTTTTATTTTAAACACATAAGCACATCAACAGAAACAAACACATGACTTAAAAACAACATAGGAACAATAAGTTCCATCGTATATCATACAGCAGTTCCGAATCGGTTTCTTTGCAGTTAGTGTTTTCCCTTCTATACATTTCTATCTTGCGTTCATAATCTCCTTATTCGTTATCCATTTTTATGTACAATTCTTTATTTATTTATACTTAGCTACTTATGACCAAATTTATTTACCTATATTGTAAATAATATTTATAATATAGGTATATAGGCTTTATATTTTACTGTCATTTATTCTCTTACATACAGTTATAGGTATACATTCACATAGTTATTCTTTTTCTTTATCATTCTTATATTATTATTATTCCATTTAAAAGATTATAAGGTATAGTTTGGAATGCTTTGTTTATCATCCTTTGCACCTGCTATGAACACCACCTTATTTTCTCTTTCTTTTCTTTTCTCCCTCCCTTCCTTCTCTACTTCCTTCCTTCCTCCTCTCCATCCCCTTCTTCCTTCCCTTACCTCTCCCCTACTCCTACCCTCTTTCTTCTCCTTCCTACCCTCCTCTCCTTCTTTTTCTCTCCCTTCCACCCACCTCTCCTTATCTCTTTCTTCTTCCCCTACCTCTCCTCCACACTTCTTCTTCCTCTCCTACTATCTCTCCTTTTCTTTCTCTCTCTTCCACCCTCCACTCCTTTCCATTACTTCATCCCGCCATTCTCTACTTCCTTCCTCCCTTCCTTTCCTTCCTTCTTCCTTTCCTTTCTTTTTCTATTGTTATAGGTGTCTCTTTCAAATCCCAGTTTATGTTTTCTTGGGGATGGTATTTCCACAAACCCATTTTTGTTTCATATCATTTCCTTTTTTCTCTAGAATTCTACAGTCTATATGCCAGCTATTGTCCTGATTTGATTTCACCAATCATGACCCCAAGCAGTGCAATTTCACCGCCCCAAAGCCTCCTGTCAGCATGTAAACATTTTGTGCGCCAAGACTGAAAGCTTCTGGGGACCATGATTGTGCAAGATCACAGCCCCCAGAAGCTTCCAGTCTCAGCCCACAAAGGCTTCTACAGCAGAGACCTCTTTTTCTGGGCTCACAAAGAAGGCAGTGAGGGGATCATTAGGCTATTTTAATTTTAAAAATACAGAGATGTTATGCTTGTGCTAATGTGGCGTCTGAGGTACATTTTATCTGAATATTTTTTGAAGTGTAACATTCTGAAATAAGAAGCTACAATGTAGCTTTTTTTGAAGATATGCAGGAGGGTCATCTAATAAGGCAATAATGTCAGTAGAATAGTCAAAATATTTCAGGACTTTATTTTTTTTAGCTGAGATAGTTAAGAGCAGATAGAGAAGATGCATCTCAGAAGCAATCTGCTCCCAAGCTCATCCTTAACCATCACAAATCTCACCCTGCCTTTTCCTCTCCCTCGCCTCAAAAAAATACAGAAACATTCAACTGCTGGATTAAGGCATTTTGGTATTGAGACCTGCTGGCAAGATATTAATCAGGCATTAAAAGCTGCAGGTTGCTTCCCCACCACCAACCTATGCAAGCACTTGGGTGAACAGCTTAGGTCAGGTCCAATTCATCAGTTCAGATCTCTGAATCAATCTAGTTCAAATGTTCAAAGTTTATCACTAAATTGTGTTGATTCAATTTGGACTGTCAAGTAGATTTAAAAAAAAAACATTTCAACACTTGGAAGACCTCCCTTATTGTTGTAGAGCATTCAGTTCTGTCAGGCTAGAGATAAGTCTTAGTAGATTAGTTAGAAGGGAAGGATTTATTATCTGCCAGGACAATGGAGTAAAAGAGATTACTGCCTACCAACTATTAAATCAAGGGTAGGCAACCATTTCTCATGCATTTCCAAGTTTTCTTTTTGCAGCTTCCAGAAATCTTGCCAAGTTAGGGCTATTAAATAATCAAAGGATATCTGTAGTTCATTTACTTTCTGTATGTGTGTAAACAATAACATTGTATTAATGTTTAATAAGCTTCAATTAATATCTTCCCAAAACTGGGAAGGGAATTATTTCCCCTGCTGATGTCATTACACAATTGTCATGTCCTCCCAATTTTTGACTACTGATTTCATTGTTCAAGGAAGCACAGAACCTTGAATAAAACTAAGGTTTCCACCCTTGCATTAGGCAATGATGAGAAACATACTTGGTTTTCAATTCATGGAGGAAGAAACCTAATTAAACACAATGCAAGATTTTAACTTGCCAATGGTGGTAAGCTTCTATTTGGAAACAGTGTCATTCCAATATAGTTTTTAACTGAGTCTAGAAAGGTCATGACTACTGATGAAACATTACTGAGAATTTGTACGGAATTTGTGAGCATACAGCAGATACCATTTGTATTTGGCAGCAAAAGGTTGCTTGCTTCAAAACTCTTTATAGTTCCATTGATTTGAACAAGCATTTGACTGATTAAACACTGTCAGGAGCTTGTTGAAGTATTTTGTTACAAATCAGAGTTGCCATGCATAATCAAGCAGTATTCCCATGGAGATCCATGGCAGTTTTTACTAAAATAAAAACCCTTGAATCTGTCTCATGATAATTAAAAATGATCCATAAATTATATTTCATTGTTCATATATATATAATGCCTTCTTGTATAAAATTTTCACAAGCTTATGCGCAAACACACAGCACAACACAAGCCATGCAAAACACAGTTGAAGATTATGGGAGCTGAGATCCGATTTCATGTTACAATAAAATGGCAAGTTTCATACTACCAAAAATGAATCATTAGATAATTAGGCAACAATGACTTAAACAAATTAATCTGCACTCAGTACAGCTTTATTAATATGAGTCTTCTGTACAGGCAGATGCCTGTAATTCATATCAGGTATGGATCATAACAAATCCCACAAATTTATATTGTCTTTTAAAGTGTGAAATGTCTATACACACATTTATTACTCAAAAAAATCTGAAACATGCCTTCCCTTAAAACAATATTCCTTAGCCAAGTTATTTTTTAAAAGCACTTAAAATAAAATATAGCTATTCATCTTCAGAGTTTTGAATTATATGTTTTGCATTATTGATCAAACTGTATTTAATCTTTAGCATTCTCTTGATCTGGTATGGAACTCTGCACTAATTATTATGGTTTTATTGCGATCATATATAAAAACCCAGCCAGAAACTATAAGATTCTGTTCTTTGTAAGACATTGTTGATCAGGAAGTAATGGTGCATGAAATCTAAATCTTTAATGTGGCAAAAGGAAATATACTGGTCCAGTTTTTTAGCCACATTGCAGTTTTTATTACAAATACCTATTTATCTTAGATGTCATTTAGATATTTTTCAGACCCCCAATAGCTGGTTCTTTTTAAGTTGGTGCCAGATAACTGGAAGGCCCATTAAATTACGCTGTATGTGGCAGAAGAGATGACTATTACTAGAATATATCCTATGGATTCATTTGCACATGGAAAGCCTGCTAATATAGTGCAAACCTGCGGGAATAACTAATGTGAATAGCACCCATTAATTTGACTGAATTAAAAACTCTTCCTATTTATATAGCTGATAAAACATTGGGGAATATGACAGTGGAGAAACACCCCCCAAAATATCAAAACCGGTTTTTAGATAATGTGAATTAGAACAAGAACCAGAGTTAAATCAATTGTAATATTCCTACAAGTTTCTTTACATTCTTTAAATTTAAATTCTTTTAATACAGGTACTTCTCTGTACTTCTCATGTAACACTCCTAAGAATTGCATTTTTATTATTGCGTCAATGTATGCCAATTAGTAACAATTAATTGCAAAGTTCACATCATGAGAAAAGAAAATACTCATTATGCTTTATCCCATTGGTGTAAACAGAGACTTGTTTGAATAAGATAAAAATTAGAGCCTTTCTAGAACTGTAAAGTTTTCACATCAAAACTAATCTTTGTGATTAGTTTTTTTTCTTTATCAACTATAAATCATTTTTTTCTATATTAGGGATTTTGTCTTAGTTTGTGTGCATATTTAAACTGCATTTTATTTTTATATTTATATTTATATTTATATTTATATTTATATTTATATTTATATTTAGATATAGATATAGATATAGATATAGATATAGATTAGATATAGATATAGATATAGATATAGATATAGATATAGATATAGATAGATATAGATATAGATATAGATATAGATATAGATATAGATATAGATATAGATATAGATATAGATATAGATATAGATATAGATATAGATATAGATAGATATAGATATAGATTTAGAGTCACAACCCCTGGTATGCCCAAATATGGGAGGAGGTTTACTGCTTCCATTCTCTGTCTATCGGCTCGTCACAAGAGACCATCCAGACAGAAACCCAATATTTTTACTGTTGCCTTTGTTACAAACAAATATTTGGGCATACCAGGGGTTGTGACTCTAAATACATACCTATTCCCTGGCTCAGCTGATAAGGAGAAGAACCCTGTGACTTAGTGGTTAACACATCTGCCTAAAATGCAATACAGCACAGGTTCTAATCCCAGTAAGGGTATGGCTAACTGATGAGAGCTAAATAGCTTGAAATAGATCTATATTAGTCTCCCTTTATTTATTTATCCACACAAATACAACATACATACATACGTACGTACGTACGTATGTATGTATATGTATATATTCTCTGCAACCTTGTAGTTTTACCCTTAACAGTGCAAAAGACCAAATATTCAAGATAATTTACTAGCTTTGGACCAATAAAGGTTTGGACCCTTTCCAGTCATTGATGAATTATTTTTATCATGACAGATTTGGAGGTCAATATAGGATATGAAATTATGGTATTATCAAATTTATTTTTTGGTAGGATCTATTAACCATTAGAAAAAAAGGCCTCTTAATGAAGCTCATTCAACCCCAAACTCTGTTACCCAAATTTCACAATTTTATATTGTCAGATCTGCTGCAATCTGATCCTTAGGAAAGAAAGGCCATTGACTCCATTTGGTTAAAGCAAAGGTTTCTATTACTATAGGTGTTGCAATAAAGTCAGGCCAAATGGGCCAGCATATCCTTCATGAAGTAAATGTTTTCCACATATGACAATCATCCATACATGAAGGGAGTTATCCTTCTTTTCCCTAAACATTATTGGGGAAGCCACTCTTGATCTGGCAGGTTGGATGAATCCACACTTCAGGTTTTTGTCTATAAAACTCCACAATTTCTCCTTTAGGTTTGGATAGTTTGGCGCCTGGTAGGATTTTTATGGAACAGTCAGTTGGCTGGTGGGGTTGGAGCACGCCTGACCTGAAGACATCCCATAAGTCCTGGTACTCTTTGGGGCTCTGAGGGTCATCCTGGAGCTGGTCTTTGGCTCCCATCTACCCTTTTTGGTTTTTGGTTTTGCCTGCTGCAGCTTAGAGGTAGGTTTTTGATGGCACTTTTCTCCTCCCCCTTCACAGCTGGCTTGTTGGATCTTTAGCAGTCCACTCCTCCAGTTCATATAGGGGTTCCATTTCAGGAGCCAAGACAGTCCTAATACAAGGGGCCTATCCATGTCAGGGGCCATAATGAAGTTCAAGGTCTCTCTGAGTCTGCCATACTCATCTCTATTGGTTTGGTAATAAATGTTGCTGGGATCACCCTGCCACTGAGATGTCCAGTTGACAAAAAATATGGGTACTTTAAACTGTCTGAGTCTCGCACTAAGTTTCTCAATCAGGACAGGATTGACCAGGCATCTGGTGTACCTTGAGTCCAGGAGGGCTACTAGGCTCTCTTTTAGCCTCAAGGTTTGAACCATCAGTTCTATGGGGATGGTAAACTGTTATGGCTCAGTAGGAGCCTTTGGCGCTGCTATCAGACTCTGAGACAGAAACCTCCTGTGAGTGGTTTCAGGATGCTCACAGGAGAGGATAACAAGCAGCTGTGACTCGTTAAGGATCTCCTTCTGCAGATAAAAGACTGATGGTGCCACAGCCTAGTTGCAGAAGTCAACGTTCATTCTATTCCGTTCTGTTCCTGTTCTAGTTAAGGTTCCCTGTTCATGTTCATGATTCAAAGAAACCAACTTGGAGAAGTGGTTTGCTGTAAGAGTTTGTTTTTGCATTTGCTGTTTAACTTTTTGCCAGATAATTTATCTATGTTTATTTTGGGCTCGCAGCCAGCAAAAGCCGGGACTGATAAAAACATTTCCTTTGAAGTTCTGTTTGGCTGTAGTTTTTGAACGGGCTAGGTGGGGGTCACAACAGTTTGACTTCTGCCCAGACAAAGTCAATTCATAAAATTATGGAGCAGCTTTACGCTGAGAATGCCAGGCTGGCCCAGCAAATAACAGTATTGGCTGAGCAAATTTCTCAGCTGCAGAGAGCTGCAACCCCCCCACCCCAGTCAAGGAGGAAGTGCCCAGTGGCTATGCCAGATAAGTTTGATGGAAATCAAGCCATGTTTGCCACATTTCTGGGACAATGCCAGCTGTTCCTGAGTTTGAGAGCGGAGGACTTTCCCACTGACTGGACGAAAGTGGGATTTATTATTAGTTTGCTCTCAGGCACAGCTGCCTGTTGGGCTACCTCCTTGTTAATCCAGCCTAGCCCTTTGTTTGATGACTTCCAAGGCTTTTGTCAATACTTTAAACGTATGTTTGAGGATCCTATTAAGGGGGAAACAGCAACCAGACGTCTTAAGTCACTGCAGCAAGGGAGTGGTTCATTGCAAGACTATGTAAGTGAATTGAGGCTGCATAGCCAGGATTCAGCATGGAATGAACCATGTCTTATGGACACTTTCCAAGACGGGTTGTCTGATGCCTTACAAGATGAACTGGCGAAGGTGGACAGGCCACCGATGTTCAACACGTTGGTCCACTTGTGCCTCCAGATAGACGCCCGGCTGCAGAGGCAGAGGCCTCGCCATGCATTCCAGGAGACCACTAGCGTGCCAGTTCATCAAGAGACTGCAGTGGAATGGGAGGAACCCATGGAGTTGGGTGCTGTCAGACCTCGAGTGTCACATACAGAGATGGACAGACAACGTACTGAGGGGTTCTGTTTCTAGGGGTTGTGTTTTTACTGTGGGGATCTTGGACACGTGGCAGGGAGCTGCCCCAAGAAGAACAGAAGGGTTGCACAGACTGCAGCTGTCCCTCATCAATGCATGATCAAGTCGGACAACCAGCACGTCGGTGCGGCCGTGTTACCCCATTTGCACAGGATAGCTTGCGTTCGGGTGGTGTGGAGTCCCAGGGCATATGCCCTGCCGAGTAAAGTAAAGAACTCCGACCCTGCGAACTCGCTTCCACCTCGGACTGTTCTACCCGTTGCAACCTGCGCTGCCGTTTGTCATCCCGGGAGCATGCAGTCTCTGGCACGAGATGCGCAGCGGGGTGACGACTGGGTGGAGCGACAAAAGGCGGAAGTGAGGCCGGTGTCCCCATGGACTTTGGAAGGTGATCTTTTGAAGTGTCGGGGCCGGCTCTATGTTCCAGCAGGTCACATCCGTTGACAGGTGCTCTCGCAGATTCATTGCGCGTCTGCATCAAGACATTGGGGGGGTGTTCGGACATTGCGCCTGGCCTCCCGTCAATTTTGGTGGCCCCATCTGAAAGATGACGTACGGAGGTGTGTGCAGTCCTGTGCCCAGTGTCATGGGGCGAAGTCTACCAGAACTCCGCCGAGATTCCAGTCTTCATCAACTACGGTTCCCGCAGCACTGGACTTTGTCTCTGGGTTCCCGGTGGGGTGCTGGGGTCTTGAACTGTGTTCTGGGGAGGCCGTCACCAACCCTTCTGGGCCACACCCCAATCATTGAAGCCAGGGGAAAGGCTCTGCGGGAGGGGATTGCGTGGTGGCTGGTGGGTCGGCCGTGCAGAGGTTGGAGGACCCTAGACAGGGTGTTAAGGCTCGGCCGAAGTTGGCAGAGCTGCCGTCAACCTCTGATGGAAAGGGGGTTGGTGAATTGGCCTTGCAGAGGATGGAGGACCCTAAACAGGAAGTGAAGGCTCGGCCACAGTCGGTAGAGCTGCCATCAACCTCCAACGGTAGGAGGGGTGGTGAGTCGGGCTTGTGGAGGGTGGATGTCCCTGGATGGGGTGTCGACGCCGGGAAGGGCGGAAGGAAACATGGTGGCCACCGGATACCGAAAGAGTTCCGATTCAAGGGAGCTATGCCTCCAGAGGTTTGGAATTCATGAAAAAGGCACCAAGAGAAATGGGTGCGGGTCATCTTGGGGACATGTCATCCCGACCATCGGAAAGGGCCCTGTGGTGGGGGATAGTGTTGTGACTCAGCAGTTATGCTGAGAGATTTTTCAGGATACAAAATTCAGTGTGGGGATTCAGCAGTTCTGCTGAGAGTTTTTTCAGCATACAAAATTCAGTGTGGAGATTCACCAGTTCTGCTGAGACCTTTTTGAGGATCAAGATCCATTAGGCAGCTGGGAGTGGTTAGAAGCAAGTTTGGAGATAAAAGGAGAGATGCTGCCACGCCCCAGTTGCTGGAGTCAACATACGTTCATTCGTTCCTTCGTGTGTTCCGTGTCTGGTACAATATTGCTGGCTTATTACTCATGATTATGCCTGTTACATTTGGAGAAATGCTTGATGTTTTCATGTAAGACTGTTCCGTGAAGACTTCAGAAGAAGTGCATCTTGCTTGTAAGCGTTTGTTTTGGAATTCTTATCAGAGTTTTGTTTACTTTATTTTCTGGGCTCGAAGCCAGTTTGAACTGAAAAACTGATAAAAAGTCCTCTTAAGCCTTGTCTGCCTGCATTTGTTAATGAGCCGTGCAAGGGGGGGGGGGTCAGAACATATTACTATGTTGGAAAGAGTCAGAATCAATGTTGGTCCTGCTAGAATTTAAACCTCTAAATAGAAACTATCCTTTGCCCCATTTATTGAGAAAGATATAATTTATTAGAGGTCAAGTGTATTGCAGTATTGCAAAGCCAGAACCGAGGACCATGAGCCAAAATCCCCAAGTTCTACTTTTCCTTTCCTTAACTATCTCTCATTGCCTACCTTAGTGTAATCAATCAGGTTCAGGGAAAATGTTTTCATAATGGTCAGTCCAAGGCTTCCAAGCATAGTTTAGTATGTGTCTCTCTCTCCCTTTTCTTGCTGGGGGACTTTAAGGCAGCATCTCAAGGAGATGCAGCACTTACTTTTATCTTCCCCAACCCTTCTTCTCTTCATTCCCTCTCCCCACGGAAGATGGCGCCCCAGGCGTTTTGCTCCAGACGATAAGGAGAGCAAACGCCGGAAAAACATCTGAAACTTTGAAATTTATGTGCCCGAAGAAGGTCCCGGGGATGTCCGGAATCCAGGGGACCCGAGGAGCCCAACCTTTGTGGGGGTCGCCATTTCTGAGTGGCCCCGGACAGTGCGATCTCGAAGGTCTGTGAACGGCGAGCCGCCCGCGTTATCCAACAGTGGGGGGGGCGGCGTCGTGTCAGCGTTTTTTGATCCAGGCGATTTCCTTTGGACTATTGAGCCACAGCACTGGGGTTCTATGGGACTATTGCCGCCTTGGAAGGAGAGAAAATTGATAGGACCAGCCCAGCCCCTTGCAGGGGTCGCCGTTTCTAGACGCCCCCGGGCTTTACAACTTTGGGGTTTTGGGCTCCGCGCGGTGTTTGCATTACTTGGCGGTGGGAGGGGTAACATCACGCCGGCTGCAACGGTGGTGGCTTTCGCCTTTCTACCTGGCTTCTCTGCCTGGCTTATCGAACTTTTTCTACCAGGCTTATTGAACTGCCTCATTGGGGCTGTGTGAGACCATCATCATCTTGGAGGGAAGAGAGAACGTATCGGAGCAGTGGGGGGACTGAGCAGAGTGGATGGGTGGTTTCCCCCGATGCTGCACCAGCCCCTCCGGATGGCCCCTTTCTCCATCCAGCCTTACTTCCCTCCCAGCATTGCCTCTCCCTTCTTTATCCCTGCCCAGTCAGGTGGCTCCCTGGACGTATTTTATTTCCTGCCTCCCTTTGCTTCGGTGAGGCTCTGCCTTGTGTCTTCACGTACCATCTGTCGCCCCCTTATGGTGGGTTACTAACCTCCAGCCACATCTGATTGTGGTGTTTGGTTACCCAGACTTGCTAGCTAAGTTCCATCTGCCTTTGGTCCTGCTATCTCAGTTTCATCTGGCTCCAGACCTGCTAGCTCAGCTTTATCGGACTTGAGTACCATCAGTAACATCACTCACCACTATTATCCTGGGAACTCTATTTGGAGCAGCACTGGTGGAAGACTACCTCCTATCCCCTTTATTTATTCCGGACTCTTTGGACTTATCCAGACCAATAGAAGAGGGGAATACGATCTACCCCACCGTATACCTTCTTCGGACTACAACTGGACGCTAATCACACCACCTATTTTACTTACTTTAATTATGGAGAGCCATTTGGCTCTATCTGGACTCGCTTTTTAACAACGTAATAAGTGCGCAATTCTATTTTTTTCTCCCTTTTTCTATCTTTCTATCTTTCTTTTTTTTCTTACTGTGTTTGGGATATGTTAGGAGTATGTATGAGATTGAATGAATGATACCACTTTTATCATTATTACTGTTGTATTTTTTGTGTTTTAATTACTATGTGGGGACTGTTTGAGTGAGTGAATGAGTATGTATGATTCGGAGGACCTGGTGGGATTTGCGGGGGCCACCGGGGTGGTTGGGGGAACTACATCCACGGGAGAGGGTCGGAGCATTGCGGTCATAACAGGGAGGGGCAGATACGGCGGGGACTTTAGGGCTGGCCATTACCGGGGAAGGAGGGTTCGCTATATCACAGAGATCCCTCCTTCCGGCCCTATGAGTCCACTCCAAGGTCAGATGGCGCGAGCAGTCAGGACCCTGGTCTCAGGCTGCTGTCGCTAAATGCCAGGTCTGTTGTTCACAAGGCTCCCCCTCGTCCGGGACTTGATAACAGACGAGGGCGCAGACCTGGCATGTATTACTGAGACCTGGCTGGGCACAGAAGGAGGAGTCCCCCTCGTAGAGATGTGCCCAGATGGATTTCAGGTGCTTCATCAGCCGAGAGCCCAGGGAAGGGGTGGCGGTGTGGCTATTGTAATCCGGGAGTCTTTAGTACCTCGTAGGATCCCTGCTCCGGAGCTTGTCGGGTGTGAGTCCCTACTGGTGACGCTGGACCTCAAGGGTCAAGTGGGTTTGCTGCTCACGTACCTGCCTCCCAACTGCGTTGCAGCAGCCCTCCCCTCGCTCCTCGAGTCAGTAGCCGAGCTGGCAGTTGAGTTCCCTAGGCTTATGGTTCTGGGGGACTTCAATTTGCCTTCGCTCGGTGAACACTCTGATGGAGCGCGGGGAGTTCATTGCTTCCATGACAGCCATGGGCTTGACCCAAGTAATTCGAGGCCCAACCCACTCAGCGGGTCACACGCTCGACCTCGTATTCCTCTCGGAGCAGTGGAGTTATGATCTTGGTCTGAGGGGAAATGAGACCATTCCCCTGTCGTGGTCAGACCACTGCCTACTGAGGCTAGACTTCCGGAGGCCAAACCCCCACCGTAGGGAGGAGGAACCGACCAGGTGGTTCCGCCCCAGGCGACTTATGGACCCAGTAAGGTTCCAGACGGAGCTTGGGGTTATTCCAGATGCTCTCGCCCACAGTTCGGCGGAGACTCTTGCTGCTGCCTGGCACTCGGCAGCATCAGAGTCTCTTAACCGGATTGGCGCCACTACGGCCCCTCCGGGTCAGCGGCCCACGGAGGCCTCCTTGGTTCACCGAGGAGCTCCGTGAGACAAAGCGCCGGAGGAGACGCCTAGAGCACCTGTGGAGGTCTGATAGGTCCGAGTCGAGCCGGGCACTGTTGACAGCTTGCACCAAGGAGTATATTCGGGCTCTAAGAAACAGCCAAAAGATCACACATTGCCTCCTTGGTAGCGTCCGCCGAGTCCCGCCCAGCCGCCCTGTTTAGGATAACCCGCTCCCTCCTAAATAGGAGGGAGACGGAGAACCCTTTACAGGGTAAGGCTGAGGAATATGTACAGTTCTTGGCGGACAAAGTTGCTCGGTTTCGATCGGACCTGGACTCCACTCTTGCAGATCCAGCCGAGACACAAGGAATGATCTGGCAGACCATCTCTGGGTGAGTTTTCAGGATGTTGCCTCCGGGGATGTGGACCAAGGCTATGCGAGCTGTGAGCGCCTCCACCTGTATACTGGACCCGTGTCCCTCCTGGCTGGTTGCCAACAGCAGTGAGGTGACACGAGGCTGGATCCAGGCGGTTGTTACCACCTCTCTTCGGGAGGGACACCTCCCCACCGCGCTGAAGGCGGCGGTGGTGAGACCCCTCCTGAAGAAACCGTCCTTGGATCCAGCATTCTTAACAACTACCGTCCAGTCTCCAACCTCCCCTTTGTGGGGAAGGTTGTTGAGAAGGTGGTGGCCTTCCAGCTTCAGCGTACCTTGGAGGAAGCTAACTATCTTGACCCCTTCCAGTCTGGCTTCAGGCCCGGTTACAGCACAGAGAACCGCTTTGGTCGCATTGACCGATGATCTCTGGAGAGCCAGAGATGGAGGCCATGCGTCCATCTGGTTCTCCTTGACCTCTCAGCGGCTTTCGATACCATCGACCATGGTATCCTTCTGCGCGACTGCGGGAGGTGGGAGTGGGAGGCACTGTTCTGCAGTGGTTCTCCTCCTACCTCTCGGACAGGTCGCAGTCGGTGTTGGTGGGGGGCAGAGATCGTCCCCGAGGCCCCTTACTTGTGGGTGCCGCAGGGTCGGTCTTATCCCCCCTACTATTTAACATATACATGAAACCGCTGGGCGAGATCATTCGGAGGCACGGGATAAAATACCACCAATATGCGGACGATACACAGTTGTATCTGTCCGCCCCGTGCCAACTCAATGAAGCGGTGGAAGTGATGAACCGGGGCCTTGAGGCTGTTAAAGACTGGATGAGAGCTAACAAACTGGTGCTCAACCCGGAAAAGGACCGAGTGGCTGTTGTGTTTTCCTCCCAAAAATTTGGTTAATGTTCCATCAATCAGGCTGGGGGGACAAAATTTATACCCCTCAGACAGGGTCCGCAACTTGGGAGTCCTCCTGGACCCACAGCTGAGTTTCGACCATCATTTGTCAGCTGTGACCAGGGGGGCATTTGCTCAGGTTCGCCTGATGCGCCAGTTGCGGCCCTACCTGAACCGGGAGGCTCTCACAAACAGTCACTCGAGCCCCTTGTGACCTCTAGGCTGGAATACTGCAACGTGCTCTACATGGGGCTGCCCTTGAAGAGCACCCGGAGACTTCAGCTAGTCCAGAATGCGGTCCCGCGCGAGTGATTGTGGGCGCACCACGGTTCGCCCACATAACACCGATCCTCCGTGAGCTGCGCTGGCTACCTGTTGATCTCCGGGTGCACTTCAAGGTCCTACTTACCACTCACAAAGCGGTCCATGGTAGTGGATCTGGCTATTTGAGAGACCGCCTTCTGCCAATTACCTCCCTGCGTCCCATCAGATCGCACAGGGTAGGCCTCCTCCGAATCCCATCCGCCAGTCAGTGCCGACTGGCGACTACTCGGGGAGAGCCTTCTCAGTTGCAGCCTCCGACGCTATGGAACAATCTCCCCGTGGAGATTCGCACCCTCACCACCGCCCAGGCCTTCCGCACAGCCCTCAAGAACTGGCTAGCCCGTCAGGCCTGGGGATGAAAAATCTTAGTTTGTCCCCTCCCGAATGATGAATGAATGTTGTGCTCTATTTTTAATATTATGTATTGTCTTATGTCTTTTGTCTTTGTACCCCTTTCCCGTGTTTTGTAAGCCGCCCTGAGTCCCCTCAGGGAAAAGGGCGGCCTATAAATTATAATAAACATTCCAAACATTCCAAACATAATTCATGGCAGTCTGTCATCGTATAGCAGCAAAGCACAAACAAGCATAAAAGAGTAGCTGGCATCAAACTCTTTTCCCCCCTTTTTTTGTTTCCTTTCATTTTTTTTTCTCACTTTTCTTTTTCTAAATCTTTATTTTCATTGTATTTTATGTTATGTTTGAAAAACAAAAGAAAAACAGATGATCAACCAAATTTGGTATTGTTTGAAGTAGAAGATAGATTTAAAGGAGAGGTTAAGGAATCTTCAGAATCCACATTCTTGTCTAAATTCTGACATTACTTCAAAAGGCCAGGTCATGTATTGAGGATTGCCATGGATTAGAAATACAATCTTCATACCAAACTGAATCAAAATGGATATGCAATTCAAAGAAATCTTTTAAAACAATTCTTAATACATTCATTTTTAACTTCAATTTAGTTATGTCGTGTTTGTCCATAAATGTTTGCAATGCCTTTGACACTTCATATTTACTTAATATAATATATATCTTGAGCAATCATAGAACTGAAAAATAAATAAAAAGTGCCTTTTTGGCCATAATTTTATGTTTTTTGAGGATGTTGATTGACATTCACACTGAAATGTGTAACATTGTACATTTTACTTCAAAACACTATTTTTTTTTATTTCAAAGATCTTATGGAAAATCCAGACAGTCTTTTCTAAAGTCTCTTTATACAAGAAGAAGGTATTCTGTGATTTGCAGCATTTTGTTTCTCTATGCTATCTGTATTTTGTATTATTTTCAGGAAGAATGGTGGAAACTAAAGTCCTGAACAACTACAGGTTAAGATTTTCATATATGCATATGAAGTGCCTTTATACATTCTATATTATTTCTCTGGCATTATGTTCCAATTATACATCATTTTGTGCTCTAATAATATTTTAAAATTATATTTAGAACATTAAAATTCAAACTCCCAAAAAGGGAATAAAAATACAAGACAAAGCAAAACCAGACAAGGCAAAAATAAAATAAAAAATATGTATGAAAACAAACATGCACATACAATATTCTTCCTAATTGAATATTGATAAATATATTTCAAGATTAATAGTTTCCCATCCTATCAAAACAGGCTTACAGTTTATGACTTTTTACAATTCTGTTTACCCCACCAATTTAATCTGACATTTATCTACTATATATAAAGAAATTTATAGAAATTTAATTTTGAAATGTTAAATTTCAAAGATCTCTGTTAGCAATCTATTGTATTTCACTCACAGAAAGTCCATAACGGCTTGTAATCTGCTGTAAGCAATTACAATTATTGTCTTTGATCGGTCCAGTATCAATTATCCTTGATTGATACTTAGTAATAAGGATTTTTGTTAATATTTTAATCAGGATCTCTTCCAACAATTGGATTTCATTCCCCCAAATCATAAATCTCTGTTGATATCACTGCATCATCATCAGTTCAAAAAATCCTCCTAAATGTTAAAATGCAACATCTCTTAACAATTGTTTTCCAGTTAAATATATCTATTCCCCAATCTCCATCAATCTTCTTAAGAAAGTCCAATTTATCACTCATCAGTTGTGTCAATTTTGAGTTTTTAGAATCCATGACCCTTTCAGCTGTTTTCAACAAGCCTACAATTTTCAGACCAGACTTCTTCAAATCTGCTAGCAATAAATTAGACTCCAATCCATCTGGTTGCAAGTCTGGTTTAACCTCTGTTATTTGTATCTGAATACCATCTTTGGGTTGATTTAAAACTGTTGTTATTTTAACAAACTTTTTAAAGCTAAGTTTTCAATTTAAACTTAAAGGTTGAAAAGCATTTCCCCAAAGGATTCCCAAAGGCCTATATTGTTGATGCATTGTTTGCTTTTATGTATATATATAGTCCAAGACTCTCCTGTAACTGGGTTTTACAACCAAGAATATTCTGTAAGGACTTGCCTCTCTCCTCTCCTCAAGAAAACAGAACTCTTGAAACAGGAATTATTTCAAAAGGAGACTTTCATTGAGGGAAAGTGATAGCAAGGAAAGAAAGGCAGGATCTGACATTCTCATTCAAAAACCCATTAGATTAAATGCTGCAGAAAACCCTTCCAATATGACCAGTCCAAGCTGAACCAATCCACAGGCTGAAGTTGTTATGAGAACTCAAGCTGAGAAAGGTGATAAGAAGTTGTTCTCAAGCACCACTTTGCCCATTTCTTCGGAGCTGAGACAAAACAGATAGCCCCAATTCCCTCCCCTCCCTTTCCCAAGCAGGTACATCAAAGTGACAGGATGCCAGAAACAGGAATGGGGTTGTAAACGAGATCCAGGGCCCTCTCCCCACCAGAATGGTAGTGCTCTGATAGGATCTATGAGACTTGACAGTTTCTCTCAAAGACAGGGGAATTAGATGTACCAAAACAAAACAACCTCATTGAACATTGAGATAATATTTCCTGCAATAAAAATGAATGAAAAAAGTGAAATTTCCATCAAAGTTTTTTTTAATGACCAGAGCTTTTAAAAATTAACAGAATGCAAAATTCCTGTAGTGAAAATCCAATGTAAATGTATATCAGATCAGATCATTTTCACTACCCAGGAAATTATTGTTGACTTCCATACAGAGAAAACAAAAGTGATTCGTAACAGCAGGATAACACAGTAAAAAAAACAACACACACACACACAACAAAAATCACTTTAAAATCTAACAAGACGTTAGAATAAACCCCTGGTAGCATTCAACCAGTTGATTAACATTTAAAAATAAGAATCAAAATAAAAAAGAGAACTTCAAAATGTGCAGCAAAATCAAGCAGTACAAATAAACAACTGAAAGGAAAAGATGGAGACCCAACTCTCCAACCACTCCTACCAAACATTTCAACCATTAAGATTTTCCCAGGTAAGTCCACAGTCATCTGAGAGTCATATTGGTTCATTCCTAGTTTCTCCTGTTCAAATCTGGGGAGTATGCTGCTAAACAGCCTGCTTTGGTGGGGAAAAAATCAGCCCTTTGTCAGAAGAAGAAGGAGACTGCTCCTCCACTCAGCACACCATTTTCAGAGGACTCCCCTCACTGATATATCATTTTATAAACATTATTTTTTATATCATAATACAATGTAAATTTCAGCCTTTTACCATATATTTTTACATTGGTACAATTTTTATAACCAAAATTCGTAGCCTAATTTATGATGCATTATTTAACGCATTCTTCCTGTTTCAAATTTCAGTAAAAGTTTGTACATTTTAGCAATTATGTGTTGATCATCATTAAACAAATTTATCTCAAATTCTGATTTACTTTGCTCCTGGCATGCCCATGCTTGTGTAACCTTGTTACCATTGCCTTATTACAGGTTTGAAATTCTTTCTATTAGTGATTACTTTCTTCACAATTTCATAATTCAGCTAACATCAATTTTTTATTCTTATCTTTTCTTCACTTAGTTGCCCACGTTGGGAAACACTGGATTAAAAGAAAAGTCAAAGCAGATGAAGGAAATAGTAAATACTGAACAAATCAATGTAGAAACATAAACCATTTTGTTAATACATTTGTACTGCTAATGTACACTAGGAATTCCTCAATTTTGCTGAAGTCTAGTTTCATGAAATGGCATGTCTGATTTGTTCCTTAGCTGGAAGTAATAGTGTCAGATGCCTCAGTCTATATAGTCTTGAAGAAAATTTCTTTTGACATATTTCTGAATTTCTTTTTTCACTTCAGTTCAGTGTTTGCATTTCCATCAATAAATAGAATAAATAATAATGACTAGAACAGATAACTCTGTCTCTACCAAGATATCTGGTATATTTACCAATGCAAACAAGTCAAGAGCCTTGAGATCCAGGAGGTCTGTTAAAGCTCAGTAGCTTATTCATAGGTACTAAGACTTAGAGTATAATTATCATTTTCCGCCAAGGAAAATGAGAGACAAAAAGAGTCAGGGAGAAAGTGGAAATTCATGCTACCATGAATAATGCAACCTGTTAGCCTGATCACTTTGTGATACAATGAACAAAAAACATTGGATAATAAGGTCTTGATAAGGTGAACCAGAACTATACTTATGGTTAAGGGATACTGTGCTTAAGGAATCTGATCTCTTAGAAAATAGAAACTGAATTATATACAGGTAGTCCTCGAGATATGAATGTAATGGAGTCTGCCCATTCCATTCTTAATCCAAGGATTCATAGGAGTGAATTGTGTAACTTGAATGTGATCACTCCCTCCTTTTGCCCATGCATTCACTAATCGAATGTGCAACTTGTTAAGTGCACATGTGGTAACTCAGGGTGGAGAATGCGGGGGGATAATTATGGAATAGGCCATCTGTTCCAGACCAACCAAGGCCTCCCCTGAACCCCTGACATACCTCATTCTTCCTCCCCTGGGATCCCAACATTTGCTCCCCCCTATCCTGTCATGTTAGGTCACTTACCCTTTGAAGTTTTGTTTCCTTGCCAGTCTCTGTTTCTTTGCCTGCTCCCAGCAAGCGATGAGAGCAGAACAAATGCACCCTTCTTAGCTTCTCTGGCTCATTGAGACTGCCTGCCACTTCTGGAATGGTGGGCAGCCTTGGTAACTCTCCTCCAAAGACTTCAAGCCTCCTGCTGGTGTGCAAAAACTATTTGTGCACAGATTGGAAGCTTCTGGATTCCCTAATCTCATGAGACTTCAGGCACCCATTCTCTGCAAAAGCAGATGGATGTCTGAAGTCGCAAGAGATCATGGCCCCCAGAAGCCATCAGCCTCTGGCTAAAAAGTGTTTATGTACCTTTGGGGTGCCACTTCAAAGAGCTCCACAGGGCTTGAGGAGGCCTTTGCCAAAGAGAACACAGACCCCAGAGGGAGCACACATTGCTCTGGAGCTCTGCTTTTACCAGGAAAGGTCTTTTCTCAAGACCTCTGCTGACGAGAATGGAGGGATTGTATGTCACTCGAGAGAACTGTTTTTGTCAAGGCCTTTGCCGAAAAGAATGGAACTCCAGAGCAACACATGCACTCCCTCTGGGGGCTCTATTCTCTTTGGCAGAGGCCTTGAGGAAAGGCATTTCCTGGCAAAAACAGAGCTCCAGAGCGATGCATGAACTCAACCTGGGCTCCATTTTCAGCAACAAAGACTTTTTGCAAAGATGACAAAAGGCTTTGCAAATGGAGAGAAAGCTTCAATGTTTCAGGCCTTCCCTTCATTTGCAAAACATTTTGTGCAGATCTTGTCCAGGTATTTGCAGAGAACAGAGGCCTAAAGTACTGTGAGATCATGAGAGATCAATAACATGAGATCTTGTGCTACTGATCTCATGTGTCCTTGTGGTACTTTAGGCCTCCATTCTCTGTGTACTCACCAAAGGCCTGAAGGCTCTCTAGATCTTCGCAAGGTGAGTATCCACAGGCCTAGTGCCTATGAAGACCCAGAGGGTGGGTGGGGGAGATTGGCAGGGTGAATGTTGCAGAGCTTCTGCAGTCATTCGTAAAAGCTACCATTGTGCTGCAACATTCGTAGTTTCAGGACTTTGTAAACACTAGGAGGTACTTTGAACATTCACCAAGGGAACATTCATAATTTGGGGTACCATGCAAAGATTTTAGCATCATAAATAGGCAATCTGTTTTCCAAAAAAACAAGTTCTGATAGGCATGGGTGGTTGTTCAGAAGTGATAAAAGACAGGAGTTCAGGGTGTAACTTGACAGAGTTTCCAGTAGGCAGAATTATTGTACTCAATGAGGGACTGCTTGTTAGTGGTGAGTTTAAAATAAAGCTCACACTGGTCCAAACATAGGGTGACCAGACGTCCCGCATTTGGCGGGACAGGCACGCCTTTTCATAATTTTTCCCGTGTCCCAGGCCGTTCTTAAAAAAACCCGCTTTATTTTGGTGCTCACAGCTCTCTTGCTCCCCCGCCCACCAGCTGCTAGCAGCTAGCTCAGCTGGCTCGTTCCGTTCTATCTATTCTACACAAAAATCTAAGCCAGCCCAGCCTGCCACACACTGATTGGCCTGGACTCCAGCTAATCAGTGAGCTGGCTGGGATGGAAAATTTTCAGCACGCCACGGTGTGCTGAAAATTTTCCATCCCAGCCAGCTCACTGATTGGCTGGACTCCGCTTAGTTTAGCACGCCTGCGCGAGTCTCCATTTCATTTCGTCTTTTGTTTTGCTTGCAGCTTGCTGCTTAGGCTTAGCTTAACTGGTGAGTAATGACTGGTACCGGTGGGAATCGGGAGGCGCTGGGGGGAGGAGACAGCCCTCCTCTCCTCCTTCTCCCCCTTTGCAGAGTTTCACCTCGCACTGTGCAGAGAACTTCAAGTTCCACTCGGTCACGGAGCTTCTGCCGGCGTGGCGGCGCCTGTGCTGCGGTTCCCAGCGACCACACCGTGGGTCCGCAAGGCATGGTCGCTTCCCGCCTCCCCCCCTGCGGCGGCGGCTGTTTCACTCGCGTGGAGAACTTCCACTCAGTCATGGAGCTTCTGCCACATGTGGCGGCCCCTGTGCTCAATGTGACCACTGTCTGTGATTCCTTTGTTCCATCCAACTATATACCAATTATCCCATATCCAATAAAATTCTGATTCTTCTTTTCCCTGTATTTCTTTCGTTCATTTATCCATTTCGGCACAGTCCATAATTTTTTTTATTATTTCTTCTTCATTTAGGTTTAGTTTATTTTTCCACTTCTGGGCGAAAGCTATCCTTGCTGCTGTAAGTATACGTAATATTAGATATTGTATTTCTTTTTTGTCTTTTTTTTGTATTTCGTCGGTATAATTCCTAATAGAAAGAGTTCAGGTTTCCAATCTAACTTAACCTTTGTTATTTCTTCCAACCAATTTTTGATCCTTTTCCAGAATTTTTTTGCCTCTTCAAAAGTCCATCATAAATAATAATATGTGCCATGTATCGAATCACATTTCCAGCAATTTAGCGAGGTATTTGTTGAAATTTTGGCCAACCTTGACGGTGCCAGATGCCATCTATAATAAAGCATTTTGTACTGGTTTTTCTTGTATGGGATTGATAGTGTCATTCTTAAATTTATTCCCCAAAATTTTTCCCATTTGTCTAGTTCAATGTTATAGCCAAAGTTCTGTGCCCATTTTATCATTGGTTCTTTTACAATTTCCTCTTCCATTTGATACTTCAAGAGGAATTTGTATATTTTCCCTATCATCTTTCTGTCCAGACTTTGAATAATTTTATCCAATTTGTGTGGTTCTGTTTCAATACCATATATTTTAGTGTCTTTATTGTATTTAGTTTTAATTTGGAGGTAGGTTAGCCAATCACCTTTCATATTCTGATCTGCCAATTCTTCAATTGTTTTTAAATTTCCCTGTCTGTCAATTAGATCTCTGTATCTTAGAATTTTGTTCCAATCTGTAAAATTTGGGTGTGTCATCTTTATTGGGATTTATATGCGCCCCTTTTCCCTGAGGGGACTCAGGGCGGGCTTACAACCAAGGGGAGGGGAAGGTGCAAGGTCAAAACAAAACACTCTGTGAACAAAGAAAAATAATAAACACAAACTTTTCATTCAGCAATCAACACCTCGGGCGGGTAATTGGAAGCCTATCCCAGGCCTGTTGGGAGAGCCAGATCTTGAGGGCTGCGCGGAAGGTCTGGATCGTGGTGAGGGTGCGGATCTCCATGGGGAGCTCGTTCCATAGGGTCGGGGCGGCAGCAACAGAAAAGGCCCTCCTCCGTTGTGGTCGGCCAGTCGACATGACTGGCAGATGGAATTCGGAGGAGGCCCAGTCTGTGCGATCTGATTGGTCGATTTAGGAGGTAATCGGCAGAAGGAGGTCTCTCAAGTACCCAGATCCACTACCATGGAGTGCTTTAAAGATGGTCATCAGTATCCTGAAGCGCACCCGGAGACCAACAGGTAGCCAGTGCAGCTCGCGGAGGACAGGTGTAACGTGGGCGAACCGAGGTGCGCCCACTATCACTCGCGCGGCTGCATTTTGGACTAGCTGTAGTCGCCGGATGCACTTCAGGGGCAACCCCATGTAGAGCCCATTGCAGTATTCCAGTCTAGAGATCACAAGGGCTCGAGTGACTGTTGTGAGAGCCCCCCGATCTAGGTAGGGCTGCAACTGGCGGACCAGGCGAACCTGGGCAAATGCCCCCCTGGTCACAGCTGACAGCTGGTGGTCAAAAGTCAGCTGTGGATCCAGGAGGACTCCTAAGTTGCGGACCCTATCTGAGGGGTATAAAATTTGACCCCCCAGCCTAAGCGTTGGTGTATTAGCCAAATTATTGGGGGGGGAAACACAACAGCCACTCGGTCTTATCCGGGTTGAGCACCAGTTTGTTAGCACTCATCCAGTTCTTAACGGCCTCCAGACCCTGGTTCATCACGTCCACCGCTTCATTGAGTTGGCACGGGGCGGACAGATACAATTGCGTATCGTCCGCATATTGATGGTATTTATCCCGTGCCTCCGAATGATCTCGCCCAGCGGTTTCATGTATATGTTAAATAGTAGGGGGATAAGACCGAACCCTGAGGTACTCCACATGTTAGGGGCCTCAGGGACGATCTCTGCCCCCCGACTAACACCGACTGCGACCTGTCCGAGAGGTAGGAGGAGAACCACCGCAGAACAGTGCCTCCCACTCCCACCTCCCGCAGTCGTCGCAGAAGGATACCATGGTCGATGGTATCGAAAGCCGCTGAGAGGTCAAGGAGAACCAGGATGGACGCATAGCCTCCATCTCTGGCCCTCCAGAGATCATCGGTCAATGCGACCAAAGCGGTTTCTGTGCTGTAACCAGGTCTGAAGCCGGACTGGAAGGGTCAAGATAGCTAGCTTCCGTCGAAGCTGAAAGGCCACCACCTTCTCAACAACCTTCCCGATAAAGGGAAGGTTGGAGACAGGACGAAAGTTGTTTAAGATGGCTGGATCTAACGATGGTTCTTTAGGAGGGTCTCACCACCGCCGATTTAAGTACGGCGGGGAAGTGCCCCTCCCGAAGGGAGGCGGTGACAACCGCCTGGATCCAGCCATGTGTCACCTCCCTGCTGTTGGCCACCAGCCAGGAGGGACACGGGTCCAGAATACAAGTGGAGGCACTTACAGCTCGGATGGCCTTGTCCACATCCCCAGAGGCAACTTCCTGGAAACTCAACCCAGAACTGGTGTGGCAAATAATCCTCCTGTGTGGAAAATCCACTATGTGAAAACCCCAAATTGGCTATCACCACCTTTCTGTTGGTGATAGCCAATTTGGGGTTTTCACATAGTGGATTTTTTTTGATTTTGAGCCATTGTTGCAGTAAAGTTCTAATTAAATGATTTTGAAAGTATTTGTGCGTTTTATGTTGTCATTCATTCCATAAGAAATTATGCCAGCCTGCCTGCAGGTCATGGCCTTCTACGATCAGAATTCTTTTATTCTTTAACTCAATCCAATCCTTCATCATTGTCATTGTTACTGCAGTTGTGTATATATAGGCTCCCTGTGTGCTTCCATCCATCGCTACGAAGATCTGCTGACTCTGCCTGCCTGCTGGTAAGTGAGCCGGGTTTTTTTCTTTTATTTTTTTAATGTATTTTAAATAATATTTTATTTATTGTCCATATGATTTTTTAAAATAGTGGTATTCTGTGGTTGATTCTTTTTTTAAATTGTCTTAGACTATTTAAAAAAAGATTCTATCCAAAATAAATTGAAACAAGCCATTTTTAAAATTTCTATGCACAATACTTTGAAATGGACTCAGGAGTCATGATTGACACAGTGAATTTGCACTTTTAATAATCAGGAAGATACATGGCATTGAAAAAAGTGACATGATGACCATTTTTCACACTTAGCGACAGAAATACGAATCTGTTGCTAAACATCAACATTTTGATTGCGTGACCATGAGGATGCCACAACGGTCACTAAGTGTGAAAATGGTCGCTAAGTGTGAAAAATGGTCATCAGTCACTTTTTTCAATGCCATTGTATCTTCCTGATTATTAAAAGTGCAAATTCACTCAGTGTCAATCATGACTCCTGAGTCCATTTCAAAGTATTGAGTATAGAATTTTTGAAAATGATTTTACTTCAATTTATTCTGTGTGGAATAGTTTGAAATGGTTACAGTATAAATTATTGCTGGTGTAATATTTAACAATGGTTTTTAAGGATTTCTTTTATTTATAGAATACCTTTTTTATTATTTTGGGGGTATTTTTATTTTTAAATTGTTTATAAAATATATTTACTACAAGAAATGTTCCTTTTTGCAAATGTTTTCTTTGTGATGCAATATGTTCAGACCAGGTTTATGTGTCTCAAAGTGGCTGCTATTCTATGGGCAGGCCAGGTTGGTGCAAGGCAGCTTTGCCAGATTTAGTGTGTTTCACCCTCGTTGAATTTTATATTGTATAAAATCATATAATTTTAAATTTTTTTAGATTATTAACATAATGAGTAAGAAAAGAGGATGCAAATTCAACGACGATCTAAGAAATGAATTTCCTTTTCTTAAAAAAACCAAAAGCGATCACATAGTAAGATGTGAGAAATGTAATGGTGAATTTTCTATTTCGCACGGTGGGAGGCATGATATTACAAAGCACTTGGAGACACAGAAACATAAAAGATATGTAGCTGCTGCTGCATCTTCCTCCAGAATGCAGAAATATTTTCGTAAACCAACGTATGCAGACGAAGAAAAGAAATTAGCATTAGCAGAAGGACTTATGTCTTTTCATGCTATTAATCACAATCATTCCTTCAGATCTATGGACTGTACATCACAAGTTGTCAAATAGTTATTCAACAAAAAATTTACCTCTGCTAGAACAAAATCCGAGGCAATTGTGCGTAATGTGCTTTCCCCATATGCATTTTCAGAATTAAACAAAAATCTAGAGAAAATTAATTTTGTATCCAGATATTCTGATGCATCTAATCATAAGGATATCAAATTATTTCCAACTTTTATTAGATTTTTTGATTTGAGAACTGGAATACAAATTAGAATTTTAGATTTTGTTTCTTTGCCTGGCGAAACTTCTGAAATAATTTTCAGTTCCATTATTAATATTTTGGAACAAAACAATTTAAAACATAAAATAATTGCATATTGTGGAGGCAATACAAATGCAAATTTTGGAGGAAAAGCGAGAAGAGGTACAAATAATATTTTTTTAAAATTAAACAAAAACCTTAATCAAAACATTATTGGTGTTGGTTGTGCAGCGCACATAATACATAACGCCATTCAAACAGCTGCTGACTTGTTGCCCATAGATATGGAAAATATTATTGTTAAAATATATTCTTATTTCTATATATACACTGTGCGCGTTGAAATGCTTAAAGAATTTTGTGAAAATGCGGAAGTCGAATATCGCAAAATACTTGGATACAGTAAAATGCGCTGGTTAGCTCTTTTGACAGCTGTCGAAAGAATTTTGCAAATATACGATCCTTTGAAGTCCTACTTTCTATCACAGGATAAATGTCCTAGAATTTTAGAAGAGTTTTTTGAAAAAGAATCTTCAAAAATTTGGCTAGAGTTTGTACACAATCAAGCAGCTGTTTTTCAAAATAGTATAAAACTTATTGAAGGTGACAAAATTTCAGTAATCGAAGTAGCAAATGAACTTAATAATTTAAAATTTCAGTGTCAAGAGCGGTTAGAAAATATTTTTATTCCCATAACTATCTGTAATAGTATAAGGCAGCTAGAAGAACAAGGTGCAATAAATCGTGCAGACACCATGAATCATGTTAAAAAGTTCTATAGTAACTGTGTAGATTATTTAGAGGAGTGGACGGTACATTACAATGATATTGAACATTTTAATTGGGTTGCATTAAAACAAGAACTTGATAGGCATGATGCGCAAAAATCATTCGATCATATTAATCAAAATTTTCCAAAAAGTGATATTTCTGAAACTAATCTTTTTACTGAGGTATCATTATTAAAAAAATATATGAATAAGGAAAAGGTTGAATCTTGGACATCAGCAAAAATGACAATAGAGAACAAATGGTTAGAAATATTTCATCATTTTCAAACAAACCATATTTCATACAATAATGTATTAAAAATTGTGGAATACGCACTGTCCTTACCAGGAACTAATGCTGTGACTGAATGCATTTTTTCTACGGTAAATCAAGTGTGGACATCAGAAAAATCACAATTAAGTGTTGAGCTGCCATCAACCTCTGACGAAAAGGGGATTAGTGGGTCGGCCTTGCCGAGGGTGGAGGACCCTGGACAGGGTGTTAAGGCTCGGCCTAAGTCAGTAGAGCAGCTGTCAACCTCCGACGGAAAGTGGGTTGGTGGGTCGGCCTTGCAGAGGGTGGAGGACCCTAAACAGGAAGCTAAGGCTCTGCCAAAGTCGATAGAGCAGCCGTCAACCTCTGACGGAAAGGGGGTTGGTGGGTCGGCCTTGCAGAGGGTGGAGTACCCTAGACAGGGAGTGAAGGCTCGGCCGCAGTTGGTAGAGCTGCCATCAACCTCCAACGGTAGGAGGGGTGGTGAGTCGGGCTTGTGGAGGGTGGATGTCCCTGGATGGGGTGTCGACGCCAGGAAGGGTGGAAGGAAACATGGTGGCCACCAGATACTGAAAGAGTTCCGATTCAAGAGGGCTATGCCTCCAGAGGTTTGGGATTCATGAAAAAGGGACCAAGGGAAATGGGTGCGGGTCATCTTGGGGACACGTCATCCCAACCATCGGACCCCGGGGAAAAGGCCCTGCGGTGGGGGATAGTGTTGTGACTCAGCAGTTCTGCTGAGAGTTTTTTTGGGATACAAAATTCAGTATGCAGCTGGGGCTTGTGGGAGGAAGTTTGGAGATAAAAGGAAGGATGCTGCCACGCCCCAGTTGCTGGAGTCAACATCGTTCCTTCGTGAGTGTCTTGGTTTGTACAACATTGCTTGCTGAATTAATCGTGATTTATTGCTTGTTACACTTGGATAAGTGCTTTGGTGTTTCATGTAAACCTGATCCATGCAGAGGGTGGAAGAACTGCTGCGTTTGTTAATGAGCTGTCAAGGGGGGGTCAGAACACACACACACACACACACACACACACACACATATATACATTGTTATCATTATCCCTCCTTTATTTGACTGTATCCTGTATCATAACATTTCCCCCCCTAATAATCAAAACTTAACTAACTTTAATTTAGTTCTTTTTTATTAACCTTTATATATAACCAAAAAGATTTCTAATCTTCCTTTCATGGGTAACATTCAATATTCATATCCAATTATTACTTATCATAACAATATATATGTATACATTATTATCATTGATTATTCATTTGACTATATCTGTTGTCACTAAATTTCACTAAGTTTAACTAGTTTTAAATTATACACTTCCATCTATCAACTTGTATCTTTCCAGTAGCAAAACAGTCCCATGTCTTCTGCCATTTGTCGTATCAGTCCTCTAATCATGCCCTTAATCAAATTTGTATGGACTCCTCTTAGCAACTCATTGCTTATAAAATCTCTCATGTAATTTTGATGCCCTTCTTCTGTTTCCTTAATCAGCTTATCTTTAATTGTCATTAGTGTTATCAATGATGTTGCTAATAAAATTTCTCTCTTTAAATCGATAAATTCTTTTGTTTTTTCTTCTTCTGTATCTTGCCATCTGGGGTAGAGTTCCCCTCCATTTAATTCCTCTTTCCATTTCCAGACACAAACCAATCACCATAAATATCAGTGGATTTAATTTCTTTATGGTCAATTTCCTCTTCAGTTTTTAGGATTCTAACCTCCACTTTTTCACTTGATGAACATCTCCAACTTCTTCATCATATTTTACTGTTAGATGCTCTAGGTCTTACAACTTCTTCTCCGTCCTCTCAAATGTGTTTGATAATTTTTGAATTTCTAAGAATATCTTTTGCAGGCTTAAAGTTTCTTTCTGCTGTTGAAATTCTGCCATTATCTCCAGCTGACAAACACTGCTGCTCTGGCTTGGAAGGTTTTTACAAGGTTAAGCATAAATTCACAACAAGATTTTATTTTCACTTTTCTCTGGTTAAAGATATACTTCAAAGGAACATCTGTATGCATTTCTTCTTATCACTCTCTATAAACAAGCAGTGAGACCTTGAAGTGCCAAGCCAGGATAATCAGTGAGGAAAGTAAAAGTGTTTTGTTTCCAATACATAAACCTCCAGCCTCCGAGTAGCAGTGTTTTTCTTTCCCTCTGTTGTTACAATTTACTTTGTTTCCTTTTGTATCGTTTTTATATTCCAAGTTTAAAAAAGGTCAGATTCTTGAATGAGTTAGAGTAGAAGGGATGGGGGAAACACCTCCAGTAATGAAGAAGAATTTCAGTCTGTAAGTTACAAAGAATAATAAAAGAAAAAAAATAGAAGAAGAAAACTTAATCCATTCATTTTAAAAGGCTTGCATAAATTCCATCCATGAACATAGCATTTAAAAAGTAAGATAACTCACTGTCCAAAACATTCAAAGCTTAATTCCACCGCTTATTTCTTCTGTTCTCACATTTAAATTAACTTTAAGTTTATTATAGGCAGACTCTTTTAAAACGGTAAAAATTCCTCACCAGCTGGAAACATTTTCTCTTTCCGTATCCTTCCATTTTGGAGCTGCCCCGTCTTCATCAGCCTAATGGCTTGATTTTTTGTCACCAGCTTGAAGAATGTCTCTTGTATCGATCAGGGACTTTGTGATGTCCCTGAGATCAGCAAGATGTATTCTTCCTGTTCACTGTCTCTGCGGGACGGTTTAGGTCCAATTGGACCACTGAGCGGCAAAAGTATCAGTTGCGGTCTCGGAGCATCAAGACTGCATGTCCATATCGTTGCGACGTTGGCTCTTCCCCTCTTTGCTCAATCTTAATATCTTAAATGTAAAGGTTCCTACACACATATGTGCTAGTCGTTACCGATTAGTCTCAGGGCTGGGATAAAATCCTTGATCATTGTTCTCTGGTGTTTCTAGCTTCTCTAAATCCTCTGTAGCCAAATCGGCTTGAGGCAGTTTGAAGAAATCTCCTCCTCCTCTTCAAACTTTTCTGAGCTGGAACTGGCTTTGACAATTATTAGAATAAACAAATCCTAATTCTAGAGTAATATTGGTACCAATATGGAACCAATAACAACAGCAATAGCACTTAGACTTATACACCACTTCATAGTGCTTTACATTCCTCTCTAAGCAGTTTACAGAGTCAGCATATTGCCCCCCAAGAATAAGGATCCACATTTTATCAACTTCAGGAGGATGGAAGCCTGAGTCAATCTTGAGCCAGTCAGAATCAAATTCCTGGTAGTAAGTAAAGTCTGAAATACTGCATTCTAACCACTGCCCCACCACAACTCTATCTTTCATAATGTACAAGCATCAAACTGTCAAGAACCTTTGGCATAACTACATTTGTATTTTACACTCCTAAGATAAGCAATGTCATCTTGACTCAGAGCTATCACATGTAAATATGCTCATTTTCATCATTAGATGTTTCTGAGTCCTACTGATTTAGATTGGAATTTGTGTCTCAGCTTGTGGGGGGGGACTTCTTGACATGTCAAGAACAAAACACAGTGAAGACAGCCGATGAAGGGAGAGGGGGATGTACAAAGATTTGAGTAAATGCATAGATAAAACTTTACCAAAAAAAAAAAAAAACTTAAATTGTCAGGGCAAACTGATCTCATATAAATGTTTTTAAGGATATAACAGTGAGAAAGTAATGAATTCATGCTTAGCTTATTATTAAAAAGTAACAAGAATTAAATGCAGGTGATACATGCTGTTTTGTAAACATTATTGAAATGAGGAATTCTAAGAAATATGAATTGCTTTTTAGCTAAAATGAATAATTTTTAAACAAATATTTGAATTTATGAAATACTAACATTTGATTTTATTAACATCTATTGATGTCTTGCTATAAGGCAAGGAACCAAATATTACTTGGTTAAGAGCCACTCTTTGCCTTTAAATGTTACGTTGGAGAGATTATTCATGAGAAGACAAAAAAGTAAGCATGATTTAACTGTATGAATTAGTTACATTTTATTTAAATTAATATGTAATTAAATAAATGAAAAGTAGCTGACATTTTTGTCTTGGTAATAACCCTTGGAGATCTACATGGCCATGCCCTAATTTTTTTTAATACAATTTTTATTTTCAAACAAACACAAACACACAAGACATATAACATAAAAACATCTTCATCTGCATACAGTATGTTGATTGGTTACAAGGTCTTTCTGCATCTTTTCCATAGTCATCACTTGAGTTTTATCATAATTCATATATTGTCAATCAAATATCTTTGTATACATTATTATTATACTTCATTTGTTTCCTTATCACTAGTGTTTCTCCATTTTAAACAAGGTATTCTGAATATATATCCATTTATAGTATAATGATTCATTATATCATCTTCAATATATCCAATAATAAAGAATTTTTATATCCTATTCTAAATCATTATTTTAACATTGATAACATTCTCTAATAATTTTCAATTCCATGTTTTTTCTATTATTAGTATCATCAATTCAATACACATGTATACAAATTGTTATAGTTGTTAAACATCCATTAAGCATAGCTATTATTACATCCTTTTTATATGAAACATGTTAAATTTGAAGTAAATTTATATTATGGCATTTCATTACATCATCCTGAAATCATCCAATGATATTACATCTTTATATTCTATTCTATATAGAATTATTTATCTTTTATAAAAAGGTTTTTCAACATCCTCTCCATCATCCTCACTTACAGTTTGTATAAAATTTCATATTATCTATCTAGTATATGTAAATGCTTTATTATCATTTTTAATCATTTATTTGGCTATAGCTATTATTACTTTGTCTTATACATAATACTCAAAATTTAAATACATTTAACTAAATTTTATTGTGACATTTCATTTCATCATCCTGTATCCTTCCAGAAATAGTTCAGTCCAATATCTCTTGCCATTTGTAGAATCTGTGATAGATTCCCATAATGTAATGGGATTCTGTGATTTATGCAACCTCTGTATCAAATAGCTAAGAAACAATTAAATAAAATAGCTATATTCATTAAACTCCAACATGATTGCAAAATCACAACCAAATAATACTTATGTTTATAGTTTTTTTCTCTTTCTAAATATATTTTAATTGCAATAGTAAAAACTAATACAAACTAAACTTAGAAAAAATAGAAAAAGGAATAAATTGCACAGGAAAAGCAAAAGCAGAAAAAAAAAAGGAATTGCATAACGGAGTGACTTTTAACCTTAATCACACGTATAAACAAATTTAGTAACATTTTATCCGCTATAAGGTTACCAGTGGATATTGTTTCATCCCGCATACCATTTCTTATCTTTAACCAAATCAATAAGACCTAAACCTCTCAATTCTGGTGTAAAAAGTCATAAAAGCTTAACCCAAAGGTATTTTTTCAGGAGGCAACTGGACTTTCTTGTTTTTTCTTTGAAGATGTTTTGCTTCTCATCCAAGAAGGTTCTTCAGCTCTGACTGGATGGTGAAGAATGGAAGGATTTATATTCCTTGCAGACAGTTGGTCATTTGCATTATTTTATGCTGGCATCAATGCCTCACTAAAATAATGCAAATGACCAGCTGTCTGCAAGGAATATAAATCCTTCCATTCCCACTATCCAGTCAAAGGAACAAAGTTGCAACAAACTTGATTAGGGGACTGGAGGCGAAAACATATAAAGAAAGGTTGCTGGAATTGGGTATGTCTAGTTCAGTGGTTCCCAACCTTTTTTTGGCAATGCCCCACCTAAGCATCTCTAAAATCATGATGCCCCCCTGATGGCCCTCCTTCCTCACATGGAGGAAGCCTAAAAGGCCATTAACGTAGTTTGAACAAGGTTCAAATTGCCCCCACAAAAATCTAATTCCCTCCCTGTTGGACATAGGCCCCATGTTGGGAACCACTGGTCTAGTTTGATGAAAAAAAGGACTAGGGATGACATGATAGCAGTGTTCCAATATCTCAGAAGCTGCCACAAAGAAGAGAGTGTCAAGTTATTCTCTAAAGCATCTGAATGCAGTACAAGAAGCAATAGGTGGAAACCTCAAGGAGAGAAGCAACCTAGAACTAAGGAGAAATTTCCTGACAGAACAATTAATCAGTGGAACAATTTGCCTCCAGAAGTTGTAAATGCTCCAACACTGGAAATTTTTAAGAAGAGATTGGATAGCCATTTGTCTGAAATGTTATAGGTTTTCCTGCCTAAGCAGAGGGTTGGACTAGAAGACCTCTAAGGTCTCTTCCAACTTTATTCTAAAGCTGAAGAAGCTTCTTGTATGAGGAAGGCATTCTTTGAATGCCTTCAAAGAAAACACAAGAAAGTCCAATTGCCTCCTGAAAAAAAAACAACCTTTGGGACAACCTGGATGACTGAGAATCTCTATAGACTTATAAAAGGTTATCAAAACTTTTTAAAGCTTATAGTTTTTTTAATACTGAATTATTCTGCAACCAACATTATAATATGGATCCCTAGGAATATATTTAAAAAAATCTACTTCTCCCCTCTCCACTTGCACAAAACAGAACTCTAGATTCCATACGAAAAATATTTTCTCCAAACCAAAGATCTTCCAAATCCTTCTTCTCTTGTCAACCCTTGTCTTCTATTTTCACAGATATACATCATTATTTATACTACCTTTTATCCCACCTGAATGTCAGGTTGCATTTGGTTTACTAGTTTCTGACCTCCACCCTTGCTATTGTTAACTAAAACTTGTTAATATAATTTAATCTTTATTGGTTCTGTGCATCAATCTTTTCTCAGTAAAATCTCTCTGCATCCTTTCTTTAAAGCAAGGTCTAGTTTTGTTTACATGTTAGATTTTATCCTGAATTTTATCCAAAATAAAGGTTAGGTTAGGTTAAAGTTTATTTATATGCCGCCCTTTTCCCTGGGGGGACTCAGGGCGGCTCACAACTTAAAAGGGGGGGGGGAGGAAGACAAACTTTAACATATAAGACAATACATAATTAAAACACAACATTCATACCATTCGGGCGGGTTACAGTCTTAACCCCAGGCCTGACGGGATAGCCAGATTCTAAGGGCTGTGCGGAAGGTCTGGAGGGTGGTAAGGGTACGAATCTCCCCAGGGAGATCGTTCCACAGGGTTGGAGCTGCCACCGAGAAGGCTCTCCTCCGCGTGGTTGCCAGTCGACATTGACCGGCAGATGGAACTCGGAGGAGGCCTAATCGATGAGATCTGATAGGTCGCGTGGAGGTAATTGGCAGTAGGCGGTCTCTCAAGTACCCAGATCCACTACCATGAAGGGCTTTATGGGTGACAAGTAGCACCTTGAAGCGTACCCAGAGATCGACAGGTAGCCAGTGCAGCTCGTGGAGGATAGGTGTTATGTGGGTGAAGCGAGGTGCACCCACAATTGCTCGCGCGGCCACATTCTGGACTAGCTGAAGTCGCCGAATACTCTTCAAGGGCAGCCCCATGTAGAGCACATTGCAGTACTCCAGCCTAGAGGTCACAAGGGCACGAGTGACTGTTGTGAGAGCCTCCCGGTTCAGGTAGGGGCGCCACTGGTGCACCAGGTGAACCTGGGCAAATGCCCCCCTGGTCACAGCTGACAAATGATGTTTGAAAGTCAGCTGTGGGTCCAGGAGGACTCCCAAGTTGCGGACCCTATCTGAGGGGTGTAGTGTTTGACCCCCAAGCCTGAGCGATGGAACACTGGTCGAATTTTTGGGAGGAAAACACAACAGCCACTCGGTCTTATCCGGGTTGAGCACGAGTTTGTTAGCCCTCATCCAGTCCCTAACAGCTTCAAGTCCCTGGTTCATCACTTCTACCACTTCATTGAGTTGGCACGGGGCGGACAGATACAACTGTGTATTGTCCGCATACTGGTGGTATTTTATCCCGTGCCGCCGAATGATCTCGCCCAGCGGTTTCATGTAGATGTTGAAAAGTAGGGGGGACAGGACCGAACCCTGCAGCACCCCATATGTTAGGGGCCTAGGGGTCGATCTCTGCCCGCCAACTAACACTGACTGCGACCTGTCCAAGAGGTAAGAGGAGAACCACCGCAAAACAGTGCCTCCCACCCCCACCTCCCGCAGTCGTCGCAGAAGGATACCATGGTCAATGGTATCGAAAGCCGCTGGGAGGTCAAGGAGAACCAGGATGGAGGCGTAGCCTCCATCCCTGGCTCTCCAGAGGTCATCGGTCAATGCGACCAAAGCGGTTTCTGTGCTGTAGCCAGGCCTGAAGCCGGACTGGAATGGGTCAAGATAGCTAGCTTCCTCCAAGGACCGCTGGAGCTGAAAGGCCACCACCTTCTCAACAACCTTCCCCACATAGGGGAGGTTGGAGACTGGACGATAATTGTTAAGAACGGTTGGATTCAAAGATGGTTTCTTCAGGAGGGGTCTCACCACTGCCGCTTTAAGTGCGGGGGGAAAGACCCCCTCCCAAAGGGAGGCGGTAACAACCGCCTGGATCCAGCCCCGTGTCACCTCCCTGCTGTTAGCAACCAGCCAGGAGGGGCACGGGTCCAGTACACATGTGGAGGCACTCACAGCTCTCATGGCCTTGTCCACGTCCCCAGGGGCAACATCCTGAAACTCAACCCAGGGGTGGTCTACCAGATTATCCCCTTGTGCCTCGGCTGGATCTGCAGAATCGGAGTCCAACTCTGACCGAAACCGAGCAACTTTGTCCGCTAAGAACTGGACGTAGTCCTCAGCCCTACCCTGCAGGGGATCCCCCGTGTCCCTCCTGTTTAGGAGGGAACAGGTTATCCTAAACAGGGCGGCTGGGTGCGACTCAGCGGAGGCGATCAAGGTGGCAATATAAGCTCTTTTCGCCGTCCTAATTGCCCTGATGTATTCCTTGATGCATGATGTTAGAAGTGCTCGGCTCGATTCGGATTTGTTGGACCTCCATAGGTGCTCTAGGCGTCTCTTCCGGCGCTTCCTCTCCCAGAGTTCCTCAGTAAACCAAGGAGGCCTCCTGGATCCACTGCCTCAGAGCGGCCGTAATGGCGCAATCCGGTCAAGAGACTCCGACGCTGCCGAGTTCCAGGCAGCAACCAGAGTCTCCACCGGACTGTGGGCGAGAGTATCAGGAATAACCCCAAGCTCCGTCTGGAACCTCAAGGGGTCCATAAGTCGCCTGGGGCAGAACCACCTGGTCGGTTCCTCCTCCCTACAGTGGAGGTTTGGTCTCCGAAAGTCAAGCCTCAGTAGGCAGTGGTCTGACCACGACAGGGGTATGATCTCACTACCCCTCAGACCAAGATCACAAGTCCACTGCTCTGAGAGAAATACGAGGTCGAGCGTGTGACCCGCTGAGTGGGTTGGGCCCCGAATTACCTGGGTCAAGCCCATGGCTGTCATGGAAGCCATGAACTCCTGCGCTCCATCAGAGTGTTCACCGAGCGAAGGCAAATTGAAATCCCCCAGAACCATAAGCCTGGGGAACTCAATTGCCAGCTCTACCGACTCGAGGAGCGAGGGGAGGGCTGCTGCAATGCTGTTGGGAGGCAGGTACATTAACAGCAAACCCACTTGACCCTTGAGGTCCAACTTCACCAGCAGGGACTCACACCCGACAAGCTCCGGAGCAGGGATCGTACGACCTACTAGAGACTCTCGGATAACAATAGCCACACCTCCACCCCTTCCCTGGGCTCTCGGCTGATGGAGCACCTGAAAACCTTCTGGGCACATCTCTACGAGGGGTATTGATATTGTATTGATCTCAGAAATGTGTTTTAAGCTTGTCTGGAAAGAAAAACAATTGACTCCCAGTTGCTGGGCAAATATTTGTTTTATTGTTCCTTGGTTAGATGTTACTAACATGGCAAATTATGCTTGCCTATACTTGTAATTATCAATAATATAACTGAGTATAGGTATGTCCCATCAAATAGTTTAAGATTCCATATGCACACATTAGGAGTACATATTTTGTATTTCACTGAATTTTTGAACATAAGAATGATAGTATATTAGGCTTCCTACATCTGGACTAAGCCATTTTGAAAGTCCAGAAGAACAGAACAGTTTTAGTTTCATCAAATGCAAAGCTGTATCCAAAATTTTATTTATATCCTAAGGCTGCATCAATTATCAGAATTTGCATAATTATGCTAATTAGTACTTTGGACACTACTTTTCATTCATGGATAGGCTAACACAGATATCACAGTAAATATGTATATGAGTGGTAGTAACAACTGCTTTGCATTGTTATGGCCATTTTAACTATGGCTGTGTGAGGAATTGAACATTCCACATTTACGGATTATTTCTTCTTGTGGTACAGTTGGAATGCAAATATTGACACACCTCATGGGATGGAAACCAGAAATATCTTTTCAGCACACACATACATACACATACTTCTTCAGATTTCCTTTCTCCATGGAAAGAAAGCGGGAAAAGCCCTTTTTTAGCTGATAACTCCTACAGGTGCTCTCTGGTTCTTCCAAACAATTTTACTAATAACATCCCTTTGGTACAAATACTAATCCCCAGTGACTAAACAATGAGGGACCAGCTAAACCTTGGAATGAGGGATACATTCCATGGAAGAATGAAGGGAGGACCAGTAATGGGGGCTTTTAGCTGAACAGCTGTCTCCTGGACTTTCTTCTTGGATGGGAAATAAATCAGAAAAAGCAACACTTTGACTGAAAGATGGAGATAAGGCTTCTTCTTGTTTCATCTGGTCCTTAAGACTAGAGAGTAAGGGGCAAGGAAGGAAGGACCAGGTCATATTTTTCCTCTCCCATCACATACTTCTATTGCCATGGTGCCAGGAAAAGAAAATAGAAAAAGATGAAATTATTTACTTAATCACATTTATATAGCCACCCATCTCCCATCGTGTCTCTGAGTGGCATACACAATAAGACAATCAAAATATATAAAAACCAATAAAACAACCAATTTAAATTAAAAGATAAAAATGAAAGAAAAAGTAAAATTAGAAGAGGGGAAAACTTTGGTGCCAGTTACCAGACTAATACCTATGTGGAATCATAAAACTGACCTAAGAGTCTTCTGTTGCCAGTTAAAGGCACCATCACTGTAGATTCTCTGATTCTTCATATTACCACCCCAGGGGTGGGTTTCAAAAATTGTTCAAACCTACTCTGTGGGCGTGGCCTCCTTTGTGGGAGTGGCTTGCTGCCCATGTGACCGGATGGGAGTGGCTTGCCGCCCATGTGACCGGATGGGAGTGGCTTGCCACCCATGTGACCGGATGGGAGTGGCCAAGACGATGTCACTGAATTCTTTCCCCAATGGATGAACTACAATAAGATTAAAATAAGTACAAAAACAATAAAAGAGCTACTTACAGATGGAAGATGCCTGTTCTTGCCAGTCTTCAGAATCACAGACTCCAATGAATGGGCTGCACAAAGAAGAGACACAGAAAGCAAGACTTTAATTGCATGCACTGCATTGGGATGAAACCAGCATACAAAATAATAGAGAAGGAAAATTACTCTCCTTTTTTGTGTCTTCTGCACCACCGCCTCACCATCTTGCTCCAAAAACCTGCACAAAGGAAAGACACAAAAGCAAGCAAGACTTTAATTGCATGCACTGCATTGGGATGAAACCAGCACACAAAATAATAGAAAAGGAAAATTACTCTCCTTTTTTGCGTCTTCTGCACCACCGCTTCACCATCTTGCTCCAAAAACCTGCACAAAGGAGAGACACAGAAAGCAACGCCTTAATTGCTGGCACTTCACTATCTCAAGGAGGAACACAACACAGAGCACACCACACCCAGCAATAAAGACAGGTACTTACAGGGGAAGCATCGCTGGCTTGCCGGTCTTCTGCACACCACCGTATTACATTTAGGTTGAGGTTGATTGGCTTTGCTTGGCTCAGAAAACCTGCACAAAGAAGAGGCACAGAAAGAAACGCCTTAATTGCTGGCACTTACACCTTTCATAAGAATAACACAATGAAAGAGATACACTCAAGCACTTACTTGTCTTATTGCTTTTCTGGTTGTTGATATCTCCATACTGTTCTTAGGCTTCCAGATTCCTCTGTTGCAGCTTTCTTCGCCTTTATGTGTGGATCATCAGCCATGTGGTGGTGCACGCTGAGCCAAACTTTCACTGTAGGAATTGGGTCCCATCTCTCAACAGGTATGCCAACAACACTTATCACCGTCAGGTTACTGATGTTTGGAATAATTAGGCTTGTTCTTTGCTCTGAACATATGAGGTTCATTTTTGAGAACCCCCTTTCTGCCTCTGCTGAATTAACAGCAATTGTCCTGACAATGTCTCTAGCTTTTCTGACACTGTCAGGAATTTTGTAGTTCTCTGGATTTTTCAGCACATTTTCCAAAAAATCCCTGTAGTTGTTCAAATCAATTTCATAATTAAAAATACGGCTAAATTCAACCAATGCTTCCTCTCCATCACCCCATGGAACGACTACATCTTTCATGTCCCAGCAATCTGGCTCCAAATAGGTGATAAAGTGTAACTTTTGTGCTGCTGGCAATAGGCTACCTGTTCTTAGATGGTCGCAATCCATCAGCCTTTTCTTTAAATTGGTGATGATGCTTTCCAAAAGTTTTTCATGGGGAAGGGCAACAAACCGTTGATTTGGAGCTAAATTCATGTTTTGGAAGGCTTGTGTTTTTAGCAATTTCTTAAGTTCTTTCTCATATTTGCCCTTTTTCTGTAGTAGCACTTCAACAGCACCGATTGTTCGCAACACTAGCTTTTCGGCCACAATGATATTTGTCGCTCTCCCCTGTAGGGCATCTGACAGGACAGCAATCTCACTTAGGATGTCAATCATCAGGGCCAAATCCTGCAAAAAATTTAAATTTTGAAAGCGGGAAGCCATGCCTGGGAACCTTTCATTGCCTTGAAAAAACTGATGTAGCGCTGGATAAGCACGCCACACAGCCATGGTTGCCCTTAAACTACAGGCAGCCCATCGTGGTCCCAAAACTCTGCCAATCTTCACTATTTTGATGCCCAATTGCGCAGAAATTTGGAAGAGGTCATTCTGGCTCTTGCAGGATTTGTGAAAGATGGTGTGCACTTTATCCAGGAAGATATTGAAGTGATTGACCTTCTTCACTTCTCTTATTGCATCATCCAGCACAGGTTGCAGGCGGTGGTTTAAGCAGTGCCAGATGATGATGTTTGGGAATTCTTGAGTTATTCTGGCGCTGACTCCAGATTTTCTTCCAAGCATAACGTTGGCGCCATCGGAGCAGAAAGCGATTAAGTTCTTCCATTCGGTGGTGAATCCAACTTTGTGCAAGCTTTCCATTGCTGTGGAATATATGGTCTCCGCATCTTGTCTCTGTAATTCCAGAAACTCAACGAAGATGGTTGCTGGGCATTCTGGATCCTCAACTCTAACAAAAACTATCAGCACTGCTCTCATTGAAAGTGTCGAGGTTTCATCAATTATTAGGTACACCTTTTGATTATTTGCAATAATCGTTGAAAACACGGTGGTCTTGATCTGTTTTGCAATGAAGTCAACAATTTTCACTGCAGATCTTTGTGAATGCAAGCCAACTCCAACATCCATTCCAAGCGTATTCAGCAAATTTACTTGGGCTTCGATGTCTGAGAATGGATTACATCTCTGCGCCAGATCGTAAACAGTGGAAAATATTGTGCAAGTACTGGATAAATGTTTCTCAGTTGACTTATCCAGGGATTTTGTGAAAGCTTCCTGCTCCTGTTGCTTACTGGTCTCCACGCAAATAAGGTGTGCCTTTGACTGAAAATGTTCCCTTAATTTTTTTCTCAACGATGCTTGTTGTACATCCTTGCTTTTCCCTGCTGGTGACACCTGGAAATGTTTCCACTCTTTGGAAACATGAATACCTTTCTCCAACGCTAACATGGGTTTTGCACAGTACGCACAACCCACCTTCTTGTTGGATACTTCCAGTCCATCAAACCTGTCCTTGAAGTGTTTGTATTGCTGCAAATTCCAGGAGTCAGGAAGTTGTGAAACTGCAGTGGAGTCGATGGACTGGCTGCTTTCTCCGATCTCAACTGGTGGTAGTGGTTGTGCTGGAGGTGCTGGCGGTGCTGGTGCAGCTGGTGGTGCTGGTGCAGCTGGTGGTGCTGGCAGTGCTGGTGGTGCTGGTGCGGCTGGCGGTGCTGGTGTGGCTGGTGCGGCTGGTGACTGCTTTGGATCAGCTGATTCCTCAACTCTTGGTTTTTTGGAGAAGAAAGCGGTCATACTCTGTTGCCTCTTCTTCATTGGTGCTAAGTAGATCTAACTGCTGCCAAAGAAATAAAACAATATTGGACTCAATTGTGGTTGTAAGCTGAGGACTCTGTAGGTAACAAGAAGGGACCTCTGCTTTCAACCAACAATGTGCAGTCTTTTCAGGAAGGATGAGAAACGGGAAAGATATAAACAAACAGGAAAGATATAATCTTTCATCCAAGAAGATAGTTCAAGAATGAATGTCATATTACCAGAGCAATACAGTTTTCCTTTTCCTGAAATTTAGTTCTCAGTTCCAAAAGACAGGAATATATGAATGCATATGAAATTATGAATTAGTACTTAGGTCAGTCCAAGAAGCTATTCAGAAGTTAGTGGTTAGAAGCAATCATAAAGGAAGATATGGAATTAAAACCAGAAATATTTTGTTGGCTATTTGAAAGGGAGTATAATATATATTTAATTTTACACATGTTAGCAGCTGCTGGAATTGTGTTTGCACAACAGTGGAAAAACAGAGATATGTAAATGAATAAATATTACAATGTGCAGGAATAAATAAACTGACAATTAAAATCAAGACGGCTTTGAATACTTTTCCACGTGGGATTGGTTTTAGCTATTGCCAACTAACGGAAACAGGAATTAGAAAGCCAAAAGTATGAAAGAAAACACCAATTATGTAAGGAAAGGTCCCTAAAATGTATAAGGAAATATTACTAGATAATTATTAATGCGTAGATAACTGTGGGACATTACACACACACACACACACAAACTATGATGGAAAACGCCAAAAAATAAGAATCCCCCCCAAAAGACTGCAAATGAAACCAGGTTTTTTTTCCTAAGCCTAAAGACAGGAAAGACAAAGCCACTGGAATAAAAACCATCAAGGCATTGCAGGCAATTATAAAGGACAGGCGCTCACAGAACCATCAACCACCTCAGAATTACCTAAACAATGAGGGTGAAACACACTAAATCTGATTTTCTAGGATACATACAATGGCATTGAAAACAGTGACAACCATTTTTCACACTTAGCGACCGTTGCAGCATCCTCATAGTCGCGTGATGAAAATTTTGATGTTTGGCAACAGATTCGTATTTATGATGGTTTCAGTGTCCTGGGGTCATGTAACGGTCTTGTGTGACCTTTTGACACAAGCCCCCCCCCGCGGTCAATGGTGTCCCTCTTTACCAATCTGAAAATCTGGTCACCTTATGTAACCATTATTTCAAAGCACAAGCAATAATTTATATTGTAACCATTTCAAACTATTCCACACACAATAATTAAAATGAAACCATTAATAATATTCCACACACAATAAATTACAATAAAACTATTATAAAAAATTCTATGCACAATACATTTCAAAGAATTGAGTGTAGAATACTTTAAAATGGTTTATTTTAATTTATTTTGGATAGAATCTTTTTTTAAATAGTCAAAGACAATTTAAAAAAAGATTCTATCCAAAATAAATGAAAGTAAACCATTTTAAAGTATTCTACCCTCAATACTTATATGTAAAACTATTGTAAAAAATTCTATGCATTAAATAAAATATTATTTTAAAATACATTAAAATAATAATTAAATAAAACCGGGTCATTTACCAGTAGTAGGCAGAATCAGCAGCACTCCGATGCAATGGATGGATCCTCGTCGCGATGGCAGGCAGAAGGAACAGGTAAGACACTTGACTGGAGGGACAAGGCTAGGGTCACTTAGGTTGCCTGGCAGGCTTAGCCAGCAAGGCGAGGCTAGAGGGGAGGGGCGGGGGGCTTTCATAGCGAAAGCTAGGACGCCGACGCCGCCCCTCCACCAGAAGGCAGCCACACGGCATACACGAGACAGCGGCTTTTGCAAGGGAAGGCCTGGAGGACTTCCCTTGTGAAAGCTAGGCCGCCCCCGCCCCCCCACCACCCGAAGGTGGCCGTGCGGCGTACGTGAGGCCGTGGCTTTCGCAAGGGAAGGCCTGGAGGACTTCCCTTGCAAAAGCTAGGCCACCGCCGCACCCCCCCGAAGGCAGCCGCGCGGCATACATGAGGCCACGGCTTTCGCGAGGGAAGGCCTGGAGGACTTCCCTTGCGAAAGCTAGGCTGCCACCGCCCCCCACCCGATGGCAACCATGCAGCATACATGAGGCCGTGGCTTTCGCGAGGGAGGCCACCGCCGCCCCTCCCACCTGATGGCGGCCACGTGTCATACGCGAGGCCGCAGCTTTAGCAAGGGAGGCCGCCGCCGTCCGCCCACCCGAAGCGGCCGTGCGGCGTATGTGAGGTTGCAGCTTTCGTGAGGGAGGCCACCACTGCCCCCCCACCTGAAGGCAGCCGCATGGCGTACACGAGGCCACGGCTTTCGCGAGAGAAGGCCTTGAGGACTTCCGTTGCGAAAGCTAGGCCGCCACCGCCCCCCTACCCGATGGCAGCCACACAGTGTATGCCAGGCCGCGGCTTTTGCAAGGGAGGCTGCCTCCACCCCACCACCCAAAGGCGGCCACGCGGCGTACACCAGGCCTCTGCCCCCCCCACCTGGAGGCCTTTCCTTGCAAAACCTAGGCCACTACCGCTGCTACCCTCCCGGCTTCCTACTGCTGCTACCACTGCTATCGCCCCCCCCCGGCTTCCTACCGCCACTACCGCTGCTGCCGTCACCACCGCCCACCCGAATTCCCGCCGCTAGCGTCCCGAGTCCTGCCGCCGGGGCTTGGTTGCTTACCTGTGGGGGAAGCAGCAAGCCCCTGGAAGGCGAAGGGAAGGTGAACTGAACGATGTGAAGCACGAAACGAGGCACCTCGGCAACAAACCCTTTTGAAAAGACTCTTTGAGAAAAAGAGTCTTTTCAAAAGAGGAATGTTAGCCGTTGGCGCCACACTTTTAAATGAGGCCAGCCCGCTCACTGATTGGCTGGATTCCAATTATAAGCGATCATTCTTATATGGCAATGATGGAGGAGCATCTGGAAAGTGCCTGGGCCAGGATGCTTCACTCCATTTCCATGAGGAATAACCATTTGGTGAAATCATGGCAGGTAGAAGCAGTTTCAAGGTTGCTCTAATCTTGACTCTCTTATTCACTGCTGTGTTAACCTGGCTGGGTCTGCAAAAGATATACTTAAAATTGCAGATGCAAACCCAATAGGTTGGGAAGAAAGAGTTCCTCTTCCCAGAGTCCTTCGGGATTGGGCGGCCTATAAATTTATTAAACAGTTATTTATTAAACAGTTTCTATCCCCAGTTCATTTCAGTTGTACCATGGGGGGGGGGCAGTCCATGGAGGTTCTCAATCATTCAGGTCATGGTTGTCCCAAAGGTCATTTTTTCCAAAAGACAATTGGGATTTCTTAAGGTTTTTTTCTTTGAATGTTTCACTTCTCATCAAGGAAGCTTCTATCAAAACTGAAGAAGCTTGACTAGATGGAGGAGGGACATGAGGCCACTGCTGCTCTGTAGTCCTGGCTCCCTGTTCTTTGCAATGCTACTCTTGATCCCATTGTGCTGTGCTGTCCCTTTCTTCGCAGCATGGGCTGTTGCAGTGGGAAGGACTTGGGGCAATGAAGTCATGGCATAGATTGTGCTCACCTTTGCAATGGGATGGGATGGAATCCAAGAGTCATGGATTGGCAGCCTTGTTGACTGTATTTGGAAACTCTTAGGTAACCTGAGATGAGACTTTCTTTCAGGCTATTGGGGAAAGGTTATCAGACTTCACTTTGTGCGCAAAATTTCTTAGACTCCATCCCTGGCGTCTTGAAGAAGATGGAATGGTGGTCAATGGTGAACCACTGGCAGCTGGTTGGCCACAGGAAATCCCGGTCCCTGGTCTGTTGCCATTGGTGTAGATAATGCTGCAGTAGAGGAATGAACTGGTATAAGGCAGCCTCAATAGGAGAACCAGATAGAGAAAAATTCCTGGATGTCAGGCCTGGATTAACCAGGACAGTAGTGCAAGATCCTCATAACAATAGATGGGGGGTAGCTGAATGAGATCTTTCTCTAACAGGTGAGTTGTCCATTTAGTCCTGCAGTGGGTTTATATAGCCAAGGATGAAGCAGAACAGGTAAGTGAAAACAGGTGATAATGCAAGTAGGGAAAATTACTTACCATTTTATTTCAAAAACTAGAACATCAAATAAATGGACCTTCTACGATGGCATTTGACTTCTTAGAAATATAGAAATATTTATAAATCAGAAAAATAAATTAGTCACATCAGGTATTTGTGATGTCACAGACACAGAATAATAGGTGCCCATGATCCTCATGCTGCTAAGGTCCCGAGCATTGCACACAGCAATGAAAATACCTGGCTGGAATGCTATTCCCCCCCCCCCCCGAAAGAAAATATTGCAGATCAGGAGCTGACAAACTGTAACACACCTCCAAGAAATGAACGAGCTGGGACTGAGATAGCAATAATTGGATTCTCCAAGTTCTGTATAGGAGGAGGCCCACTTCTCATGCCAAGTACTCTATCTCTTAGGAAGTTCTGTATTTTCTCTGGATCACCCTAAAGCTAGCAGCAACCAAGCAAATATGACCATTTAGTCTAAAAGAAGTGTTTCTGGGTGGATCTAATCATAGGACCTGGAGATGGGAAGGGTTGCCAATTTTAGAAAACATAAGAATCAAATGCTCTAAAAATACAAATTGGAGGGTAGGAATGAGGCCTTCTCAGAGGATTGCAAGGAGGGTCAGAAACGTGACATTCTTGCACTAGAATATTAATATGAAATAAATATATAAGGGTGAGGAAGGGAGAGGAGGAGAACCAACACATATCTAAGGAACATTTATCCAGATGCTAAACTTGCTGTATGAGTTTGATATGCTGGATACGTTTAGCCCAAGGTCTCTGCATCCACAAGTCTCCCCAACCAGCATGTGCCTCTTGTGCAGCTTCTTCTGGCAGCCAAGGGTGGGTGGATTTTCTTAGGTTGCCATGAAGTGTCCCCCAGAAAGGTGATTATCGACCACAGGCAAATAGTGGGACAATCAATGGTCTTTGAGCAGCAGTCAGCCAGTCCAAAGGTTGGCCAGGAACCGATAGAAAAAAGGCTCAAGGATGGGGAGGAGCATCTCTGGAGGAGAAGGAGGAGGATAGATTTCCACATCTTGTGCTCTTGGCACAAGAACTGGGGTGGATGCTTTGGTAGATCTGATTATCAGTTGCAGGAGGGCAGGACTATGGGCAATGAAGATGCGGAGCAGTGATAAACAGCAAGGCAGTCTCTCTCTCTCCTCTCTCTCCCTCTCTTTCTCTCTCTGGATCAGCTCAAAGGCACCATATCAACTCCCGCAGCCCCAACAATTCTGGGTGAGAAGATCATGGGCGAAGATGAAGCAGGAGGATCATTGGGCACTGGTGAGATTCCCGTCTCTGGAGAAGGCTGCACAGAGAAGAGAACAGACACACATACATACACACAGAGGTGGGGGGGGGTGAGGGAGAAAGGGGTTTCTATCACAAGGAGCTTTCTGTTTCTGTTAACTTAAATTTTTGTGTTGTTTTTTTATTTTTTAAAAGGTGGATGGATGGATGATCAGTTTAATTGGGAAGAAGGGGTAGGGCCAGAGGTGGGTTTCTGCAGGTACGGTACAGTATGGTTCAGCCAAATAGGTAGTAAATCCAGCAGATACGTGACCGTACCGGTTGTATCCTCGGCAGCACCATCTTGATTTTTTTGTTCTGCACATGCACAGAACAATCTTCATTGAAAAAAATTAATCCCCCCCCCTTTAAATGTTGTGTGCATGCACAACATTTTTCAGGCATCGAACCAGTAGTAATGGCGGCAGGAACCCACTCTGGCTGGGGTCTATGTCCCTTCGGCCTACTGTGTACCTATGACATTTTTGTCAGCATGATGTTTTGTATTAGAGTGATAATCTTTAAGCACCTGTTCCAAATAAAACTTTAAACCCTGCAAATATGGTTCCTGACTTTGCACCATGATATCATCACATACCAATATTCCATCAAACCCCAACACCATAAATAAATAAAACATTTGATAGCACCTCTGGCCAGAAATAGTTTACATATCCCTGCATCCAAAAAGATGCCCTAGGGCCATGATGGCAAACCTATGGCATGTGTGCCGGAAGTGGCACACAGAGTCATCTCTTTGGGCATGTGAGCCATTGCTCGTTGCTCTTCCTGGTGCTGGGGTGCTGGCCAGCTGGTCTTCATGTGTGCAGGAGCACTGGAAATTGGATGAAAACTGGCCGGTGCGCATGCACACGCTGGAAAGATTATCTTCTGGTTTCCAGTGCATGCATGCACACCAGCCAGCTGGTCTTGGTGCATGCATGCATGCCAGAAACCGGAAGACCAGGTGGCCAGTGCGCATGCACACACCAGAAACCAGATAATCTTCCCAGCATGCGCATGAGCACTGGGTAGCTGCTCTCTGGTTTCTGGCATGCGCGCATGCATGTACCCCCCTTTCGGCACTCAGTGCTGAAAAGGTTCGTCAACACTGTCCTTTTTTTTTTTTAAAAAAAAGAAGAAATGCCCAAATAGTTCTCAAAGGAATGGTAACATTAATGGATCAACAAGTCCCTGAAAGCACATAGAAAAGTGCTTTCGTTATTGTGGCATTGCCAGCATATTTGACCAAACGAAGTGATGGCTGGTGCACAGAACAAATTCCTTTTGTAGATAAGGCTTAATGGAACAAGTATCCTAAAGAAACACAACACTCTTCAGCCACTGCTCACTGTCTAGACATGCAGGCAGTTCAATTCTGCATCACCCTTAATTTGGTTATTGAATTAAGCCATTTTCTGGGTGTGTAGCACATGTTAAACCATAACCTAATCAAACAGGTAGGCTCTGCAAAACATGCTAAGCCCTGCAGAAACTAATCAGCATTGCCTCAACTTGCAAGTTGTTGCAAATTGAATCATTAATGGATGGTTCATGAATGATGAATTGGGTTATTTATAACCTTGGTTAGTTTTTTGTATCTTAAAATATCATTTGATTTATGGCTTAGTGTATTGCCTACACCAGAGGTGTCAATCTGGTGACCTGCGGGCTGGATACTTCACCTGCAGGCCATGCCCATCCCAGCTCTGCGAATGGGGAAAACGTCATGAAATGTCACACGATGGCAACATGACACGGTGACTTTGACACTTGTGGCCTACACTGATGTGTTAATTTAGTAATTTAAGCAAGTTGTGGGAACATAGCCTATGACTTGCATAGGGATCATAATTAGGAACAACAGTAAAGTATTCTTGCAGCAACCTAACCAAAACTCCTTAGATTATTTGGGAAAAGAAAGGATTCTTTTGAGCATGTGAAAAAGTCCCACAATTGTCCAAATGGAAAACTTTAGAGAATAAAGGGAGATAGCCATCCAAATTGGATTGATGGATGGATGGATGGATCAGTGGGTGGATGGACAGACAGGTGGATAGGTGGATCGATGGACAAGATATAGTACATTATTTTTTAAGTGGCCCTATCTTACAAAATGTTGCTGAAATATCTCCAAAGCTAGCATCTGAATATTTCTATTTCTTATGAACAGAAATGGTCACTGCAGCTGTGACAGTCATTTTCTCTTACTAAGATGTGAATAATAGTGATTATTATTACCCAACCCTTTTCAAATTAAATGCTAGGCTAATGATAATTTGATGGGTCCCGGTAGTTAGTTGAAAAGCATATGTGGGAAATTTGTATAGGAATGTGATACTTACTACACACAGAATTGTAAGTGCTATACTGCAGTACACACAGTGCTGACGGTGAACTCTGCCTCATTGGCCATGATGTCTGTGGGCTGCAAATTGCGGTCATACATTGGGTTTTCAAATGTTCCTCGGACATTGGTGTTTTCATGGCCGGCGTAGCCATTGAACGGCACCTTCGGTCTCCTTCTGTTTCAGAGAGAACAAAGAGGTCATAGTGGGAGGGGCTCTGCAGGACAGGTATATAAAGAAACTACAATGCAGGGAAATCTGTAAACATACGGTTTGTCCCTTCTCTCTCTTTCTCTCTCTTGTTCAAATTAATTGAAATCAATTCTATCACATGTGGTAGACTTGTCCCAAAACTAAGGAATTCTGGACAAAAAATCAAAAATGGTGGGAGGAAGTAACGGAGCAAAAAATTGACATGAAACCTGAGCTGTTTCTTTTGGGAATAATAGAAGGAAATATAAGCAAAGAAATTCAATATATTAGGCTTCATACAATTACCGCAGCCAGGATCACATTCGCCCAAAACTGGAAACAAAAAAACCATCTCCTCAAACACAGGGATCATTTTAAAAAGGTGCTAGAAATGCACGGAAAGGGATAAATTAACGATGGAACTAAGGGATAGAGAGGAAATAGAGTATTATAAGATGTGGAACAGGTGGTATAATTGGCTCGAAAAGAGATGTCGCATAATGAGTGTATAGAAAATATAACAAAAGGAGATGGTATATATTCAGAAATCAATAGAGATGTAAATGTATATATGTTGTATACATTCTAAAAATAATAATTATGAAACAAGGAGGTATATGTATGAAACAATAGGACGTAGAATGGAAAATTAGAAATTAGAAAAAAGAATACTGATAGCGGAAAGCTGTAAAAGTGTAATTGTGATTTTAATGTTTAAAAATGCTGAATATAAATGAATTAAAAAAAAAAAATTAATTGAAATGGAGCACCCAAAGTGCAGTTTAATTGTGGCCACAGCCTAGCTCTGCTGAACAGTATATTCATCTACTAGTTAATGGTTGGAAGGGATCTTGGAGATCTTCTAGTTTAATCCACTGCTTGAGCAGGAGATCCCTATATCATTTCAGACAAGATGTCCAGTCCCTTCTTAAAAGCCCTCAGCACTGGGGCACCCACAATTTCTAAAGGCAAGGCGTTCCACCGGTTAATTGTTCTCACTAATAGGAAATTTCACCTTCGTTCTAGGGAATTTATAGTTGCAGAGGTGCAAATGCGGTGGGCTCCTAGAAGGTATGAAAGAAATGGATACTATTTCCATGGCATTGGATGGCAGTTTTCAGCACTAATGTAGTGAACAAAGAGGATGGCCTTGAAGGACAGAAGGAGGGCCCACAACCAAGGTGACAATCAGATAAATTAAACTTGAGTGAAGCCCAACCAACTACTCAAGCAGGACTCCTATACCATTTCAGACAAATGGTTGTCCAATCTTTTCTTAAGAACCTCCAGTATTGGAAGACTCGTGACTTCTGGAGGCAAGTCGTTCCACTGATTAATTTGTTCTGTCAGGAACATTTTTTTTTTAACATTTATTGACATTTGTATGCCACCCACTCCCTAGGGACTCTGGGCGGCTTACAGACAAAACAGGGGACATATAAAAATTAAAAATAAGAATACAATTAATTAAAAAATTTCACATCATGCATACAGCTTAGCGTGGGGCTGGATACTCATCAACAGCCCTAGGCCTGCTGGAACAGCTAGGTCTTAGTAGCTTTACGGAAGGCCGGAAGAGTAGTGAGGATCTGGATCTCTATGGGGAGATCATTCCACAGGGCAGGGGCAACAACAGATAAGGACCTCCCCCGGGGATTCGCCAACCGACACCGACCGGCCAATGGCACCCGGAGGAGGCCCAATCTGTGCGATCTTATCGGTCTTTGGGAGGTAAATGGCAGGAGGCGGTCTTTCAGGTAGCCAGGTCCTAAACCATGTAGGGCTTTAAAAGTAACAACTAGCACCTTGAATCGTGTCCGGAGACCAATGAGGAGCCAGTGCAGCTCACGGAGGATAGGTGTAACATGGGTGTATCTAGGTACACCCACAATCGCTCACGCGGCTGCATTCTGCAGTCTTCGGACACTCTTCAAGGGCAGCCCCATGTAGAGCGCATTACAGTAATCCAGTCTTGAGGTGACGAGGGCCTGAGTGACCATCCGAAGGGCCTAGGAAATTTATCCTAGTTCTAGGTTAGTTCTTTCCTTGGTTACTTTCCATCCATTGCTTCTTGACCTGCCATCTGATGCTTTGGAGAATAGGTTGACTCCCTCTTCTTTGTGGCAACCTCCTAGATATTGGAACACTGCTATCATGTCTCCCCTAGTCCTTCTTTTCATTAAACTAGACATACCCAGTTCCTGCAACCGTTCTTCATATGTTTTAGCCTCCAGTCCCCTAATCATCTTTGTTGCTCTTCTCTGCACTGTTTCCAGAGTTCTCAACATCTTTTTTTATATCATGGCAACCAAAACTGCATGCAATATTCCAAGTCCCCCATCCCTCCAATGTCCATAGAGATAAAAGTGGAAGGAAAGGTAGCACAAATTCAGACTTGCAAGATTCTCTTACTGTAGCTATTTTAGGTATGGTAGCTGAGATCTGCATGAGGTCAGTTTCTTAGTTTTGTCTACCTGATAGGACTAACAACATGGGGATCATGAGAAATGTGGTTTAATCCAGAGGATATTGGACCAGAAAACCCATGATTATGGGTTTTTGAGCCATGGTGGTGCAGTGGTTAGAGTGGAGTACTGCATGCTACTTCTGCTGACTACCGGCTGCCTGCAATTTGGCAGATCGAATCTCACCAGGCTCAAGGTTGACTCAGCCTTCCACCCTTCCAAGGTGGGTAAAAGGAGGACCCAGATTGTTGGGGGCACTAGATTGACTCTGTAAACCGCTTAGGCTGCCCTCTCTCCCCTCCTTCCCTCCCTCCCTTCCTTCTATTTGACTGAGCCTGCTGAGTTCAGTAAAATGAGGACCCAGATTGTTGGGGGCAATATGCTGACTCTGTAAACCACTTAGAGAGGGCTGTAAAGCACTGTGAAGTGGTATATAAGTCTAAGGGATGTTGCTATTGTCTATTCTTCTTTCCTTCCTTCCTTCTTTCCCTCCTTTCATGTTGTTAGAATGCAGTATTGCAGAATAATTCTACCCACAACAGTTTGATCCTGACTGTCTCAAGATTGACTCAGCCTTCCGAAGTGGGTAAAATGAGGACCCAGATTGTTGGAGGGCAATAGGCTGACTCTATAGACCGCTTAGAGAGGGCTGAAAAGCACTATGAAGCAGTATATAAGTCTAAGTGCTATTGCTATTATTCTGACAATCCTTGTTATGAAGCCCTAAGAGGTTATTTCCTGCCTTTTTACTTGGAACATCTCACCTGTGCTTGTAGAGATAGAGCACAAACCCTGCAATCATCAGGGCAATGAAAGGCACGAGGATCGCAGCTGCAACCGAGCTGCTGTTGGATGCAAATGGATGTCCTATTGATTCAGAATCCCGTTCAATGATGCTGTTATCTGGAAAAAGAAACACTATTAAATTGCTGGTGCTGAGTACAATTGGGAAGGGGAGGCCAGGGGCTGTCCTCGCACATCTGCTGCATATAAACATAACAAAATACAACTGTCATATTGCTTATATAAATTAAAGTTATTGTTTTGGGTCAACTTCAAAGTTAGTCAGCTTACCTAGTCTTTGGAGGCCAAATTGTCCAAAACCTTTGCCATGGACAAATCCTTGGTAGACAAATGTTCCACTTGAAGCTTCTGGGGTGACCTGTATTTGAAGCAGGAAATGAAAAAATACTGCAAAATGCAAATGCAAAGTGGAAAAAAAAAATCAGCGATAGGAATAGGACAATTGTAGTTTTAAGGATGATTTGTCCAGAAATTATCAGGTTTATTTAAAATTATACAATAATTTGATAAAAGCACATGTTTGATTTCACAGCCAAAATCCATTGCTGAGGAACAGCATAAATTACTAGAAGCTATGATGATAATGAAGGAAGTTCAATAGAACAATACCAGAACAATAAAAACTATAAATATTGGTAGCTTAGAGGGATGGAATGACTTAGATGCTCAATGGCAGAAAGTGAAGAGGAGCTAAAGAGCCTCTTGATGCGAGTGAAGAAGGAGAGTGTGAAGTTGGCTTGAAACTCCACATTAAGAAAACGAAGATCATGGCATCCAGCCCTCTCAATTCGTGGAAAATAGATGGGGAAGAAATGGAGGTAGTGAATGATTTTATTTTCCTGGGTCACTGCAGATGGGGACTGTAGCCAAGAAATTAAAAGGCGCTTGCTCCTGGGGAGGAAAGCTATGGCAAATGTAGACAGCATACTAAAAAGCAGAGACATCACCCTGCCAACAAAAGTGTGTATAGTCAAGGCTATGGTTTTCCCAGTTACAATGTATGGCTGTGGATGTTGGACCATAAGAAAGGCTGAGCGCCAAACAATGGAGGCCTTTGAACTATAGTGCTGGAGAAGACTCCTGCGAGTCCCTTGGACTGCAAGACAATCCAACCAGTCGGTCCTAGAGCAGATCAACTCTGGCTGCTCTTTAGAAGTCCAGATCCTGAAGAGGAAACTCAAATCCTTTGGCCACCTAATGAGAAGGACGGACTCCCTGGAGAAGAGCTTCATGCTGGGAAAGATTGAGGGCAAAAGAAGAAGGGGACGGCAGAGAACAAGGTGGCTGGATGGAGTCACCGAAGCAGTTGGTGGGAGCTTAAATGGACTCCAGAGATGGTAGAGGACAGGAAGGCCTGGAGGAACATTGTCCATGGGGATCGCAATGGGTCGGACACGAGTTTGCAACTAACAACATCTACAACAAGCTGCTCAATTGTATAACCATTTATGGAATTTAAAAAAAAATAGAAATCTGAAAGTCAAACTTAGTCTGATTCTTCATGCTAGTACGTTCGAAATATGGCTCAAATGTTGTGGTGCAGTCTTTCTAAAAAGAAATAGAAGGTATGATAGGACAAGCTATGTAGAGGATCTTGGAACCAAATTACCTCTAGGCCTCAACCTATAACCATTCATCTAGTGCAGTGGTAGTCAACCTGGTCCCTACCGCCCACTAGTGGGCGTTCCAGATTTCATGGTGGGCAGTAGGGGTTTTGTCTGATACTGAAAGACTTTCCTTTTTTAAAATTTAATTGACTTAAAAAAAATTCATAGCATTATTTAAAAACATTTTCATTAGGTTTTCATAAAATCACCATTACTGTGGAATCGGTGGGCGGTTAGAAAATTTTACTACTAACAGAGAAACAAAAGTGGGCGGTAGGTATAAAAAGGTTGACTACCCCGGATCTACTGACTGTTCAAAGTTACAACAGCATTGAAAAAAGGGACTTCCAACCAAACCTTGCACTTATGACCATCGTAGTATCCCCGTGGTCACATAGGATCGGAATTTGGGTACTTGGCAACTGGCATTTTCTCCCCAACGGTTGCAGGACCTTGGGGTCATGTGATCACCATATTGCGACCTTCCCAGCCAGCTTCCGATAAGCAAAGTCCATAGGGGATGCCAGAATTGCTTAATGACCGAGTTATTCACTTAACAACATTCACAAAAAAGGCATAAAAGCGGGCCTGTCTCATTTAACAACTACCTTGCTTAGCCATGGAATTTCTGGTCCCAACTGTGGTTGTAAGTTGAGGACTTCCTCTAGCAGGTATAGTTTTGTGGGGATAAATTTGGTAGTGCCGTCTAGACCAAGGGTGTCCAAACGTGGGAACTTTAAGACTTGTGGACTTCAACTCCCAGAATTCCCCAGCCACACTTCTTCAAGTCACTAAGGTTGAGAAACACAGGTGTAAAGTTCCCTAGTTTGGACACCCCTGGTGTAGGCAAAGACAGGTATCCTGGAAATCAGTCTTCCCAGAGGAATTCTTGTGGTGTTTGTCTGAAGCATCTTCTGCCTTTCTTGGGCCAATTTTGATTGAGATGCTTGAAGATTGGGGTTTATTTTGGCCTGAGATTGTTAAATGTAAAAAATAATAATAATAAAAAAACGCTAGAGAGGTGTTCCTGGATGCTGGGTCAGCAGATATAAAGTAAAGGTAAAAGTTCCCCTCGCACATATGTGCTAGTCATTCCTGACTCTAGGGGGCGGTGCTCATCTCCATTTCAAAGCCAAAGAGCCAGCGCTGCCCAAAGACGTCTCCGTGGTCATGTGGCCGGCAGGACTAAATGCCGAAGGGGCATAGAACGCTGTTATCTTCCCACCAAAGATGGTTCCTATTTTTACATGCTTTCGAACTGCTAGGTTGGCAGAAGCTGGGACAAGTAACAGGAGCTCACTCGGTTATGTGGCGCTAGGGATGTAAGCCACTGAAATGCTGACTTTCTGATCGACAAGCTCAGCGTCTTAGCCACTGAGCCACTGTATCACAAAATCTGTATGAGTGGAATGTTCCTGAATGCCTAAAAGCCTAGAGCTAGTTCAACACTTTAACCATACTTTCTGCCTCCTCTAGTCTGCTAAAGAGAAAACATTTGTTTGTATACATCAGTACATTCAAGCTCTTTCCATCCTTGAAAGGCTTAGGAGCAAAAGGTTTGGTCAAATAAGAAGGTAAAGAAGAAAGAACTGAAGGAAGTAACCACCCAACTGCATCATGTTAGGAAAAAATATTGCCCTGTTTTACATAATGAATTTTTCAAACGGTTTTCTGGCTTTAAAACATTTTAAAATATTTAACATTTTGTTTGCAATTGTAATTTTCCTGTCGGGCATTTACATTTGTAGCGTCCCACTTTGAGATTGTTTCATCAATGAAAAGCGTGTCTAAATGTCTCTAACTAGAATCATTAGTTAAAGAGTCTTCTCTTTTTTTTCTTTTATTAACCATTTAAAAAGAGAAAATGGACAATTGGAGGGAGAGAGAGGGAGGGAGGGAGGGAGAGGGAGGGGGAGAGAGAGAGGGAGAAAGGAAGAAGGAGGGGGAGAGAGAGAGGGAGAAAGGAAGAAGGAGGGAGGTGGAGGGGAAAAGGGAGGGACGGGGGAATGAGAGAGAGAGAGAGGAAGGGAGGGAGAGAGAGGGAAGAAGGGAGAGACAGAGGGAATAAGAGAGAGAGGTAGGGAGCGAGAGAGGGATGGAGAGAGAGATAAAGGGAGGGAGGGAGAGGGAGGGAGGGAGAGAGAGATGGAGAGAGAGGAAGCGAGAGGAAAGAAGGGAGAGATGGAGGGAATGAGAGAGAGAGAGGGAGAGAGAAAGGGAGAGAGAGAGGGAGGGAGGGAGAGAGGGAGAGGGAGGGAGAGAGAGATGGAGAGAGAGGGAGGGAATGGGAAGAAGGCAGAGATGGAGGGAATGAGAGAGAGTGAGAGTGAGATTGAGAGAGGAAGGGAGAGAGAGAGAAAGGGAGAGAGAATGAGAGAGAAAGAAACTTTTCTTTAGTTTCTCTGATACATAAGATGAGAGTTTGCAAGCCTTCCTTGTGCCCTCAAAATGTTTCAGAATGAGAACTTCATGAATTCCTACAAGCTGAGATATCTGAGAGTCACAGACCAGTGGTGGGTTGCTCCTGTTTTGCTACTTCTAACCCTCATTGCAAAAAGCTCTCACATCCCCCCAATGTTATGTTCCCAATTCCTCTGCCCGTCTGTCATTGAAATGTTTCTGGCAAAGACTTACGTGTCCATCCAATGCCCACTTATCATTCTTGAATTTGTTCGTGAAGATGTCCAGTGGCCCTGTAATTTGGTGTACCTGAAGGAGGAGATGGACATCTTCTCTTTTGTAAATACCTGGAAAGGGAAGATAAGAGAGCTGGGCAGTCAAGGTTGATTGTTTTTCTTGTAACGCAGCAAGCAGGGTGAGGAAGCCCCGGGAGAACTGGGGGCGGGGGGGAGAAGGGAGGGGGAGGTTTCCTTGCAATTTGAGAAGACAAGATCTCCGTGTTCTTCAATGCTCTGTGAAGTTAGAGCAGTGTTGCATCCGACTCTGGAAAAAAATCATACTGGAAAACTCATCTGTATTACATGCATTTAGTTGTTTACAAAGCCTGCAGGTAGCATTAAATTATTCAGGAAAATGAACATGCAGGAAAGATAGCAGAGGGCCTTCAAAGAGTTGTCTCCAATTGGGAACATGGTCAAAATTGCAGATTAAAACACACACACACATACACACACACACTTGTAAGTGGATGAGGCCCAAGATAGAGAGATTCTAACCATCCAGATGGGGTATCAGATCCGTGAATCTTCATTCTTCAGGGGAAGAGGGGGGAGCCCTGTACTTCCTCTAGACTTTTCTTTCTTTCCTATAGATCCTGTATTTTGGAATTAATTGCTTTATAACTTCTAGCCTGGCGCCTAGAGGCCTGGCACTTTCTCACCTTTCTCGGGGAATGGGTGGGGAGGGAGGGCCACGTGGACTGCATCATTCAAGGAAGCAGGCCTGAGAAAGTCTTCGCATCACTTTCCAAGAGCCTCCTTTACAAAAAAAACATTGGATGGTTGGGAGGGGATTCTAACTCCTTTTTTTCCAATTGTATTGCCTTAAGGACTCCAGATTCTGCTTTGCGTTTGCCCAGTTATCACTTCTCTTTCAATAAAAGGATCCCTTTGAAATGCAAAGTTTCAAGAGTCTTTACTTCCTGGATTAAAGGGGTGGGGAGGCCGGGCCTTACACAGGGATTGTGAGAGCAAGAAGCTCAGAGATCTAGTCTAACTCCCTACTCAATAAGAAGTCTTACACCGTCCCATGAGATTGATGCCCATTCTATTTTTGAAAACCTCCAGTGATGGAGCACCCACAACCCCAGGAGGCAAGCTAGTCCATTAATTGTTCTCATGGTCAGGAAATTTCTCCTTCCTTCTAGGTCGGATCTCTCTTTGGCAATTACCTCTTCCACCCATTACTTTGTACTCTGTCCTCTGGCGAACTAGAGAGTAACTCAATCCCCTCTTCTTTGTAACAGTCCCTCAAGTGCTGGAAGAGACCTGTCATGTCCCCCCTAATCCTTCTCTTCAGTAGAGAAGAGACATACTTCCTCAACTGTTCATCATACAATTTAGCCTCTAGTTCCTTTATCTTCTCTGTACACTTTCCAAGGTCTCAACATCTTTCCTCTATCATTGTTTTTGGGTCATTTGGGTTTCGTGTACTATCAAAACTCAGGTGTGAGCCACATTTTATGGTATACAGTATATAAGCCGTCACAGTAAACTATACCATGCCTTATTTGCTTAGTTATGGTAGTATGTTAGTCTTAAGCTAAAGATAAAGGTTCCCCTTGCACATAATTGTGCTAGTTGTTCCCCACTCTAGGGGGCGGTGCTCATCTCCATTTCAAAGCCAAAGAGCCAGCACTGTCCCAAGACATCTCTGTGGACGTGTGGCTGGCATGACTAAATGCCAAATGCCACTGTTACCTTCCCACCAAAGGTGGCTCCTATTTTTCTACTTGTATTTTTACATGCTTTCAAACTGCTAGGTTGGCAGAAGCTGGGATAAGTAATGGGAGCTCACTCAGTTACGCAGCACTAGGGATTCGAACCACCGAACTGTTGACCTTTATGTTTGATAAACTCAGTGTCTTAGCCACTGAGCCACCTTTACAGAAAACTATGCCATGGCTTATTTGTTTGGTTATGGTGGTATGTTAGCCTTAGAATGCAGTGTAACATAAATGCAACCACAGAATTTCAGCTGGAGAACGATGACCCCTCAGGGTGTTTAATCATTGATTTGATTTGAACATTAGACAGATGTTTCGGCTTGATTGTCCAGGCAGACGTGGGTGGAGAGAGCAAAAACAAAGCATTATATTGGCAGTATGATAAGGTTGGATGGACATCATTTCCCCCTCTGTGTTGTTTAATGGGGTGGACATCAAGGTGTCTCCACCACCTCCTCTTCTCCCACCAGGAATGCAGAAAAGACCCAACTGGCTGCCTTACCAGAAACTTGCAGCTCCACGCCACTGTGGTCGATCAGAGTGGCATTGACTTTACTGGTGACAGGATCAAAGCTGGTGACAGAAAGCATGGCTGGCTGCTTTTTGCCCATGTATTCGTAAGAGCCTTTCCAGAAGGAATTTTTGGCAAAGACATCAGCAGGAACTAGAAATAGCCCAAGGCAGAAGAAGACAAGGAGAAGATTTTAGAACAAGTGCAGAAGCCAAACAGGTTGAGAACAGGGGTCTCCCTGTTCTCAAGATGCTGATCTTGGCAACTTTTAAGAGAATTGGGGACTTCAACTCCCAGAGTTCCACAAGTCTTAAAGTTGCCAAGTTGGAGACTCCTGGTTTAGAATACTGTTTTTCCACCTTAGCAACTCTAGGAGGAATGGACTTCAATTCCCAGAATTCTTATTTGTTCAATACTTTTTAAAATCAAACTTTGTTACTTCAAAAACAATTGAAAGAAATGCCATTAATTAAGAATCTCCATTAAAAGTACTGAAAACCCATTAAAAAAAGGAATGGTTTGAGTTTTCCATCCTTTAAGAAAATTGACAGTGTGTCCCTCTATTTATAGACCTTGAAACTCAAGTAATTTGCTATGCTGTTTCATTTTTTAATGTATTTTTATGCATTTGGTGCTTGGGCAAAAGAGGTTACCTGAGACTTTTGGAAGATGCTGATCCTTTGCAGCCCCCATAGGTCGCCTGCTGGGTCGGACATCCGCTTAAAAGGACAATCAAAGCAACAGTTCATATCTTAATTAGGTGCATTAAACATCTTTAACAATAGAGGAATATAAAGAGGATCTTATGTGGTCACTGTGATCACTGTGATCCCCACCCGAATGGTATGAATGTTGTGTTCTTTTTAATTATGTATTGTGCTTATGTGTCATTGTTTGTATCCCCTTTCCCTATGAGTTGTAAGCTGCCCTGAGTCCCCTCAGGGAAAAGGGCGGCCTATAAATAAACTTTTCCAATTCCAATTCCAATTCCACTTCCTCTCTTCAACTTGGTGCTGAATTAACCCACTTTCTGGGAAAATATATAGAACAATGAATTGAGTTGCAAAATAAGCTAATGAAACACAACAGAATGTTGTGTGAATGCAACCAATATCCTTGGAACTGCCCCCATTTTAAATTATTTTTTAAGCCCTTTGTTATTTTTATAAATAGCTCAAGGCAGTGAGCATACCTTCCGCCTCCTATGTTGAATATATATGAAATTCAACAAGCTTTCATTGCTAAAGTGAGACTCGAACTCAGAGTCTCCTGGTTTCTATCTTGATGCCTTAACCACTAGATCAAACTTAATATTTTTAATTTAACATAGTTAAGCACGTTCAGTGGTGGGATTCCAAATCTTTTCCTACCAGTTCTATGAGAGAGCACTTTGCGCACACAGCACACAAAGATCGCCCTCGGTGTCAGCGCTGGTGAGCTGAGCTGTGATTTAGCTCAGCTGAGGTGCGGCAATCCACTCTGCCGCACGAATCAGCTGAGCTAAAAAACAAGGAAATATAAAACAAGGAAGGACGGGGGCGGGAGGGCAGGGCCAGCCAGAGGTGGTATTTGCCGGTTCTATGAACTACTCAAAATTTCCACTACCGTTTTGCCTGAACTGTCCGAACTGGTTGAATATCACCTCTAAGCTGTTAGCCAAAACAAAAATGTTACCAGATGGGTTTATTTACTTCTTTAGTCTAGGACCATGATGCTGAACATATGGCACGTGTGCCACAGGTGGCATGTGGAGCTATATTTGACAGCACGGCAGCCCTCGGCAACCTTCAGCTCTGGCATGCATGCCAGCCAGGTGATTTTCGGCCTTTCAGAGTGGTGG
>NW_022473590.1:75000-116445 GCF_009769535.1 Thamnophis elegans
ACATGAAAAAATGAACCTGAAGTAAAACAGTTCACGAAAGCTTTTAATAGTTAGATGCTACAGTTTGGAAACAAAATTTGTATAGTTCTATAATTTAAGATATTGCTAAATAAGTAAGATATTATTATTCTGTATTTATTCTGTATTTTGTGTATAATCTTTATTATAAATTGGTTTTTGGTAGGGGATTAGCTATATGTTTTCCTGAAAAAAGTGAACATTTTTAATGGTAGTCTAAATTCATTAGTTTGGTGCTTCTGGCTGCTTTTGAAATAAGAAAAAAAGAATCACTTGTTAAACAGCGTATGGGGTAAATAGAACCAAATATTAGTTTAGAGAGAATGTTGTGTGTGTTCGAGAAAATCACTGTGTGTTCAAACTTACTTATCTTTTCCATTTTTCTTAGCCATGACTTGATTAAGGAATTTAGGAGGTACAATCATTTATGTCCAAAAATAATTCCAAGTGGTAATGGTTAGTATTGTACACAACCTGATTTTATTTGAGATTTAAAAGAATGACAATTAATTTATCTTTACGAGGTTCTGTCTTTGTGGGTGACAGAAAGACTGAGCAAGCTAGTTGACAACTTTTGCCTCTCCTGCAATCATAAACAAAACTTGCTCATGCCAGAACTGTATCTTACTTCCAATACTTTAATAGAATATTAAAGTGCTGTATTCTTTAAATAGTTGGGACAGGCAGCATAAGCAGGGTCATGATGAGATACAGTGCAATAGGCATAATCAAGCCTATTGATTGCTAGTGAAAGAAGCTGATGTAGAACAAATAATAACGTCTTAATCTTAAACAAGAGCAAGCACTTAGACCATGCTTATAACTGTCAGTCTTATATACATTTGCTTATTCTCAAAACAATTAGACTAACCCAGTCACACAAAGAATGAGAAATAAAATTTAAACCAAGAATATATAATGGTTTGACCCAGGTTTGCATAGGAGACAGGTCAGTTTTCAGCCCATATTCAGAGTGCTGAGAGATAAGTTGGATTTTCAGTTATAGTGGTAAGACCAGCCCAAGGTGAACATTAGGACAAGGAAGAATATATTATTTAATATGACTGATCACATTAAATAAACTGACAGCTTAGAACCACTTGCCATCCCAAAGAAGGCCATATTAGGCAGAGAAGTTAAACAGTTGACAAACTTATTGGCCAACTACTCAGGTCAAACCACATAATCTTCAACAATTTTCATATTAAGAATTGAAATTGGAACATTTTATATCAACTGGAACATTCCCAGAAACTATTTCTTTCAACATTAAGCACCATTCCTTCCTCAGAGACATATTAACCAACACTGAAATTTTGCATCATAAGCAACAGACCCTTTTTTCCATTGATATTACTCCTTTCTAGTTTCCCTTCTTGTAATCGCTATCTCTTCTATCTCTGCCTCATGCTTTTTCAGAAAATCATAGATCTATATTTTGCATCATTGCATTAGTTTAATCATAATGTATTTTTGATTTGCAATGTCTTTTAAGACTTAATTTCTGTTAGCCTCTGCTAGAATCCAGCTGATCTGATGAGGTTAGATGAATTTTACAAATAAGTATATAACCTCATCTATCACATATATAAAAACCTCACGATATCTATCCACATTCATTTGCTCCAATGGAATGTAAATATCTGAAATCCCTCCCACCTCTTGCGCTCATGACGTGCTTCCTACCTGGACATCCAGATCTGAAGCTACTTGAACTGTCTATGTAGTCTCTTAATGGACAATTATACCAAGATGAATGCAGATGATTGATAAAAAGGTAAAGGTTCCTCTTGCACATATGTGTTAGTCATTCCTGACTCTAGGGGACGGTGCTCATCATCTTTCAAAGCTGAAGAGCCAGCGTTGTCTGAAGACATTTCCAAGGTCGTGACTGGCATGACTAAATGCTGAAGGCACACGGAATACTGTTACCTTCCCACCAAAGGTGGTCCCTATTTTTCTACTTGCATTTTTATGTGCTTTTGAACTGCTAGGTTGGCAGAAGCCTGGAAAAGTAACGGGAGCTCACTCTGTTATGCGGCACTAGAAATTTGAACTGCCAAACTGCCAACCTTTCTGATCGACAAGCTCAGTGTCTTAGCCACTGAGCCACCCTAAGAGATGACTGATAGATGACAGCAAAGAGAGCTTACTTTGCTGCCATCTAGTGTTGTATCTATTTTTTTTCCAGCTCAAATAGTCTTAGTTTAAAAACTAGTTTGTACTTAACATTTGAAAAAATTAGGAAGTCACTTTGTTACAATGACTTAGGAAGTGGTGTACTGGAGAACAAAGTTATCTATTCCATGTCTTTGCCTAGAGTGGTCTTCTACCTTCCCTGACATCAGTTGCTATGGAGAATACTGATGATTTCAGATGTAGCTACCAACCTGATTATGGAATGGAAAATAACTATACCATATTTTCCTTTGTTTTAGACAACAGTATGTTTTTGGCCAAACCCAAACTTTAGGGAAACATTTTGTTTTATAGTACCTCAGAATTTAAGGTAGATAATGCAGAAGACAGATAAAATATTTCTTTGAAACATACAGTCTGCTAGTCAGAAGCACACAGTTTCTACTGGGCTCACATGTTGTAGTTATAGTATCTGAGATAATTCAATTACTAGAAGTCATTTTTACAAATCTAAATCATTTAAAAGGTTCCAAAGGAGTACCTATAAAGATCTAATGAGATGTTACATGATGATTGATAGACTGAACTCTCTCTATAGATAATTTAACATACAAATAAAGCTTACCCATCTTAAGATACTTTGCATAAATATTTAATTACAAAAAGTTCTTGCTTTGATAATTTACTAAATTCCTCCTTTTCCCAACATCAAAGAACTAATGGGAAGGGGGGAGGGGACAGAGGTCATTTCCCTAATTTACATGGACCAAAGTGCCAACATAAATCTGATAGCAGCCTCTTTTTTTGTGGGGGGGAGTAGGTTAGTGAGTAATATATTCATTAAAAAGCCACACTTGTGCAGGGAAAAAAAGTGGTGAGCTAAAGTGGCAGATTAATGCAAAGTATTTAGTCCTTCTCCTTGCCATTACTATTTACTGTAATCACCATCTATAACCCTCCTGCCTCTTTTCTAGAAAACAGGCATCATTGCTTTGCTGAAATGTTCTTAGGAAAGCATGGGTGAGCTGGCAGCCTGAGATGATGGTGACAGAGCAACACCACTCATTCATTCATGGCAGTACTTTTATCATTGCCACTTTAAATTAATGAGCAAAACATCAGAGAAGCAAACAAATGAAAGCAAAGCAAGACTGCAATGTTATAGTTCAAGCTGGTGGGAAGAGTAGGGCTGTGAAAGCCATTAGGAAGAAGGGTTTTGGAATGTTCAGAAACATACATACAACTTTATTTTGACATATTAAAAGTAATGTAATTCTGTTTGCATATGAATGCTGAGACAGACCAAAGCAGTTTCCAACACAGCTGTGAAATAACAATAGCACTTAGACTTATACATCACTTCTCAGTGCTTCACAGACCTCTCTAATTGCTCTACAGAGTCATCATATTGTCTCCAACAATCTGGATGGTAGGGAGAAAAATACAATTGTTTAATTATTTAAAAAAGGGCTTTGTGTATATTCTTCTTGCATATTCTGAAGTACTTTTTCATTTTTTTTTTCTACACAGCCCAACTCTTCATACCAACCAAATCTATAATCAACAAATTCAAGTCTAATTCGTATATGTGTGTGTGTGTATGTATGTATGTATGTATGTATGTGTATATATATATGAAATAGATCTATACTAGTCTCCCTTTATTTATTTATCAGCACAAATATAACAAATGTAACAAAAAGGCAACAATAAAAAATATTGGGTTTCTGTCTGGATGGTCTCTTGTGACGAGCCGAAGGACAGAGAACGGAAGTAGTTATCTTCCTCCCATATTTGGGCATACCAGGGGGTGTGACTTTAAATATATACCTTTTACCCTGGCTTCGCTGATAAGGAGTCGAGCTCTGTAGCTCAGTGGTTAACACATCTGCCTAAGAGGCAATACAGCACAGGTTCGATTCCAAGCAAGGGTATGGCTAGCTGATGAGAGCTAAATAGCTTGAAATAGATCTATACTAGTCTCCCTTTATTTATTTATCAGCACAAATATATATGTGTGTGTCTGTGTGTGTGTGTGTGTGTGTTATATATTTGTGCTGATAAATAAATAAAGGGAGACTAGTATAGATGTATTTCAAGCTATTTAGCTCTCATCAGCTAGCCATACCCTTACTGGGAGTCGAACCTGTGCTATATTACATCTTAGGCAGATGTCTTAGCCTATATATATATATTAGATTTTTACAACCCCTGGTAAGCCCCAATTATGGGAGGAAGCTAACTGCTTCCATCATCTGTCAATCAGCTCGTCACAAGAGTCCATCATGACAGAAACCCAATATTTTTACTGTTGCCTTTGTTATATTTGTGTTTTTTTATTTGTGCTGATAAATAAAAAAATAAAGGGAGACTAGTATAGATCTATTTCAAGCTATTTAGCTCCCAGTAAGGGTATGGCTAGCTGATGAGAGCTAAATAGCTTGAAATAGATCTATACTAGTCTCCCTTTATTTACTTATTTATCAGCACAAATAAAAAAACATATATATATATATATATATATATATATATATATATATATATATATATATATATATACACACACATACATACATACACATACATACATACAGACATACATACACACACACATACATACATACATACATATATATATGAATACTCAAGATTGACGTGCTATATTTATAAATAATATTTCATTCATTCATTCATTTCTTGATTCCTTAGCTAAACTAAGCTAAGCTAAGCTAAGCTAAGCTAAGCTAAGCTAAGCTAAGCTAAACTAAACTAAACTAAACTAAACTAAACTAAACTAAACTAAACTAAACTAAACTAAACTAAACTAAACTAAACTAAACCAGAGATGAAAAAGTGATCATGATATCTCCAAAACCAGCATATAAGGGGACAGGTTTGTTATATTCTATTTCTATTCTATTTATTAAATTTATAGGCCGCCCAATCCTGAAGGACTCTCCCAAAGCCCCACCTATCTAGGGTTCAACCTTCACTATGCCCCCATACCATGGGAGAAAAATGAGATGTTTAACAGCTTCCTCAATGTAATGGACATCTGGAAGAACATTCCAGAAGGCAAGAGCTGTGGCAGAAAAGGCATGCTTTCTGGGTCCCATTAAAGAATAATGCTAGATTGATGGGACTAGAGAAGGGCTGAGATGGCGCAGTGGTTAGAATGCAGTACTGCAGGCTACTTCTGTTGATCTTCTGTTGACCAGGGGCTGCCAGCAGTTTGGCAGTTTGAATCTCACCAGGCTCAAAGTTGACTCAGCCTTCCATTCTTTTGAGGTTGGTAAAATGAGGAACCAGATTGTTGGGGGCAACAAGGGCTGTAAAGCATTGTGAAGCGATATATACGTCTAAGTACTATTGCTATTCTATCTGATTTTACTCGCCTTCAAAAAGGCATAAATAACTGGAAAACAGCTCTATGTCTTGAGGGCTTTATAACCAGCACCTTGATTTTCACCTGGAAAAGTTGTCAATCAGAAAACTGTATTTTAATTAGACCATATACTTGTTTAAACAAGGAAGTCTCTTCTTATTTGCTTCTCAACACAGCATGCCATATTTTCCCTTTTCCTTAAATAGGAACCCGTTACCAGTTAGCATTCAGTGGTTTAGTTAATCTTCACCTATATGTTAGCTTTCTTGTTATTGTCTAAATTAAGAAACTATTTCTTGACTTATTTTCCCAAAAGCAGTTTAAATAACTCCACAAGGCTTACTTGTTGAAGAGCTATAAAACTTGTCCTACAAGAGATCTTTTGTGGATCATTTGTTTTGGTGTTTCCCTTCTGCACTAATCACAGACTCATTCAATAAAACTTTGTCAATTGTTTTTAATCCATTCCTCTCTGGAGTCTGAACCTGCAGTGAATCCAAATGATTATATATGCCATATTTGACAAGTGCACTGCAGCTGTGAGGCTTGGTTCCCCACATCCCTGCCCATGGCAACTCGAGAGCATGCCAGGAATGCTTCACGAATTGACGATAGCTATTGACAATAAGTGGGGAAAAATATTGCTGTTTTTCTGCTCTAATGCCATGTCAAACTCATGTTCTATCTTCCTCCAATTGCACTCCAGTGCCTTTTTTTTTTAAAGTTTAATTATATGCCGCCCTTTTCCCTGGGGGGACTCAGGGCGGCTTACAACTTAAAAAGGGGGGGGGGAGACAAACTTTTAACATATAAGACAAATACATAATTAAAACACAACATTCATACTATTTGGGCGGGTTGTAGTCTTAACCCCAGGCCTGACGGGATAGCCAGGTTCTGAGGGCTGTGCGGAAGGTCTGGAGGGTGGTGAGGGTACGAATTTCCACGGGGAGATCGTTCCACAGGGTTGGAGCTGCCACCAAGAAGGCTCTCCTCCGCGTAGTTGCCAGTCGACATTGACCGGCAGATGGAACTCGGAGGAGGACTAACCGGTGAGATCTAATAGGTCGTGTGGAGGTAATTGGCAGTAGGCGGTCTTTTCTGTTTCTCCTTGAGAACCAAGTGCAGTATGGAATTAATACCCATATAAAGGGAACATGATGTCTACTTCCGTGTTGACATTCCATACATAGTGTTGGATAGAGCTGGATCTCAGATTACAGTAGCTAATTTGAGATGGGTGAATTTATTGGACAATGTGATTTATGACACAGAGTGAGGGGAGGAAAGGAACAGGGGCAAAATTCAGAAGCAGATAGACAAAGCGAAAGAAATGTTTGCGAATAAATCTTGCCTAATGAAGCTGTTAATAAATCACAAGTTTCTGTATAAAAAACATTGACTCTTATTATGTGTTTGTTATGGCATCGTTGGTAAACTTTACACATGGGAATAATCCAGCCCATGGCCCTATAGCCCTTCACTCACAGTGGCTAAGATCTTGGCTGAATTCCTCATCAAACCTTCAGAGAAGACTTTAAGCTCTCTCTCCAGACTTATTCAGGTATATCAGTTACCTGGGAAAATTTACTCTAACAGAGTCTATTTCATTTTGTTCTGAGGTGACCCCAGCAAGGTAAAAACCAATCAGAACGATCCGTCTATGGCAATAGATTGTTAGTCATATCCTCAAAAACCAGATCCCATCACAACTGCCCCAAAACAAAAATCAGATCTGGAGTTTGACTCTCATGAAGGCATTAGTCTTTATTTTATTTCTTTGAATGTTTTCCAGACACCTTTCTGGAGCAAGCCCATGTAGGTCGTCAGAAAATAAAATTAATCTATGGAAGTAAAATATTTTTTATAGAATCTGTTGTTCTAAGCCAAGGATATAATAAAATATAATTCAATCCATAGACATTTTAAAAAAATAAAAATGTAGAACCACAGGAATAAATCAATACAATTACAACATGATCAGTAAAATATATCAGTTGAAAGGCATTTGTGTTACTTGGGTTTTCAAAGTCTTTTTAACACCATCGAAGAGGAGACCCTGGGAAGAAGTTGCATAATTTAGAAAATTTCTTAAAAGGCTTTTGCACTATTTACTGCTTCAAAGTAGCAAAAAACAAACAAACAAACAAATCAAATCCAAAAATAAAAATAATAAAATAAAAACCAATCACTGTAGACTTTTCAACATTATTTTTAAAGTTCTTATAGGTACAGGTTGCTTTTCAAAATATGTCCCAAAATATTTAACTAAGCTATTTGTTCCAGTACTTCTGACCACTTTTTAATCCAATGAGCAAATAAATGTATCTTATATCAGCCATGGTTATTTTCACATATAGCTGGAAACCAGACTATTTTGTAAGACAGCTAAATGGTTACCCTTAAAATTGTCAGTCTGATAGGTAGATTGATTCCATCTATTGCCAGCATAAAAGGTTAGATTACAAGGGAAGGTTTTAGGGGACTTCAAATTTACAGCCTAGACAGTCCATCCTTAACCCTGGGGGGTGAAAATTTACACCCCTCAGAGAGGATCCACAATTTGGGGGTCCTCCTGGATTCGCAGCTGACACTGGGACATCATCTGTCGGCTGTGACCAGGGGGGCCTTTGCCCAGGTTCACCTGGTGCACCAATTGCGGCCCTATTTGGATCGGGAGGCACTTCAAATGGTTACTCACGCCCTTGTCACCTCAAGGCTGGATTATTGCAACGCGCTCTACATGGGGCTACCCTTGAAAAGCGTTCGGAGACTGCAGCTAGTCCAGAATGCAGCCGTGTGAGCGATATTGGGTGCACCGAGGTACACCCACGTTACACCTATCTTCCGCGAGCTGCACTGGCTACCAATTGGTCTCCGGATGCAATTCAAGGTGTTGGTTATTACCTTTAAAGCCCTACATGGCTTAGGTCCAGCGTACCTTTGAGACCGCCTACTGCCACATACCTCCCAGCGGCCAGTAAGATCCCACAGATTGGGCCTCCTTCAGATGCCGTCAGCCAGACAGTGTCGGCTGGTGGGCCCCTGGAGGAGAGCCTTCTCTGTGGCTGCTCTGACTTTTTGGAATCAGCTACCCCCAGAGATCCGGACCATACCCACCCTCATGGCCTTCAGGAAAGCTGTAAAAACTTGGCTGTTCCGGCAGGCCGGGGCTGTTGACCTCATTGTTGAGGTCCAGCCCCGATTAGAATGAATGCATGTGGTTTTATGATTTTAAACTTTTTTTCTCTTTTTTTCTTCTTTTTTGTAAGCTGCCCAGAGTCCTTCGGAATTGGGCGGCATATAAATTTTGATAATTAAATTAAATTAAATTAAATTACAGTATTAACAAGAATGCAATTCCATTGCTTCTGAGTTTTGATTTATTTTTTTTAATTTTATTAAAGCCTTACCTGATTACTTGCACAGCAATTTTGCCCAAGATTTAATCTCCATTTTAATGAATTTAACCATTGTCTCTTTATGCCAGTTTCTATCTGAAACCAATCTTCTCATTTTTCCCCTTTTCCTAAGTTCATTCCCACATTTCTTTCTCTTTGGTGATAGGTACCATATTTTTCGGAGTATAAGACGCACCCTTGTTCCTCAAAAAAGAGGTTGAAAATCTGGGTGCGTTTTATACACTGAATGCAGCATTTTTTGCCTCCTGAAGCCCTGCCCCCTTCACCAAAATGGCTGTACATACCCTTATGGAGGCTTTCAGAGAACTCCTGGGGGCTGGGGAGGGCAGAAATTAGCAAAAATGGGCCGTTTCCCTCCCCCCCCAGCAGCACTCCATAAGCCTCCATATGGCTATGCATACATTTTTTTGCTCATTTTTGCTCCCCCCCAGGAGCACTCTGCAAGCCCCCCCCCAAGGCTATTCATGCCTTTTTTTAAAAAAAAATGGACCCATTTTCAGAAAAAATAGGCTGTTTTGGGGAGGTTTGTAGAGCGCAAAAACTTTTTTTCCCGTTTAGGAAAGTTCTTTAACTGATTGATGAGAATTACAATGATCAAATGCTGTGCCAGCAGAAACACCTATCTATCTACTGTATCTCTCTCTCTCTCTCTCTCTCTCTCTCTCTCTCTCTCTCTCTCTCTCTCTCCCTTTATATACCTACCTACCTACCTACCTATCTACCTTCTCTCTCTCTCTCTCTCTCTCTCTCTCTCTCCCCCTTTATCTACCTACCTACCTACTCTCTGATCTCCCTGCCTACTGTATTTCTCTCTCTTTCTCTCCCGCTCTATCCCTCTATCTACCTACCTACTTTTTTTTTAATTTGCCTCTTCAAAACCTTGGTGTGTCTTATACTCTAGTGCATCTTATACTCTGAAAAATACGGTATTTTCTAGAAGGCTGACATCTCTATAGATTGACTACTAATCACTGAATTTAAATTATCCTCATATTTTCTTTTATTAGTAAAAATAGGATGGCATTTTTCTTCTTTCACACTTCTTTCTGTCCCATCCCTGCCTTATTTTGTCAGTAGCAGAAGCATTTTTTTAAAGTCAATTTATCCAGGCTGTTCTTATTGGGTGGGGACAAGACTGGGGAGGAAAGTGGGAGACCTCTAGAAGACCTAAGGGTATTAAAGTATGTTCTTATTATGACATCATTCTAAATGGTTAGCTTTTCTAAAGATGCTCTTTTGGAGAAAGGGAGGGTAATGATTATATTATTTCAAACTCCCTAGTGAGAAATCGATGGCAATGCCTCAAGCAAAGGGAAAAAAAATTTCTAAACAAGTAATGCAACTGATCTCCGCAGTCAAAATTCCACATAAGTATACGCACAGTTAATTATATCCTGTTGACAGGAGAAATCTAAAATACCTTGCATTTTGTCATCATGTGGTGGCAGAGAAATGACAAGTGTTGACAAGTATCTATTTGTTGTTTTCAGAATTTGCATTGGATATGACAAGTGTACTTTAAGCTATTATGCCATGGTGCCATTTAATCAATCATCCCTCAACTTCCAAGTTAATTCTACAACAGGAAAAGCATGTCCAGAATAGAGGCTTATCTGCTGTCAGCAAAGGTCTCCAGTGGAATGCCTATGCTGTGGTGGGACTGATAGCATTCAAACCCTTAATAATTTCAATGTAATGAGGAAGGTTTAAGATTTCAAGGGTCCATACAGCTGTACATACATTTTAGTGAGGATCACATCTTCTAGGACCACATCTACACCTAAAAGGTGTAGACCACAGCAGTTATTCTACACATACATTGATTCTACTGATATACTGTATTCTACAGGTAATCCTTCAGTTGCGAATGTAACGGAGCCTGCTGATTACATTTGTAATCTGAGGATTTGTAGAAGTGAATTATGTACATTGAACATGACCACTCCCTGCTTTCACCCATGCGTTCACTAATGCACATGAGGCATCTCATGGTAGGGAATGCCGGGGGGAGGGGGAGAGATAATTGAAAAGGTCACTTGCTTAAGACCAGCCAAGGCCTCATCTGACCCACTGAGATAGCTCATGTTCCCCACAATTACTCCCCCCCCCATCCTGCCATGCTGGGTCTCTTGCCTTGCAAAGTTCTAGCTAGCTGTCTACTCTCCAGTCTTTCTGCTGCACAAGATCAGAAGCTTCCAGTCTCACCCCACAAATTGTTCGCAAGCTGATGGGTTGCGAATTTTGCTGCCACAAAGCCTTCTGTCAGCATGCAAATGTTTTGTACATCAAGACAGGAGGCTTCTGGGGGCCATGATCTTGCACGACTTTAGGCACCCATTCTCTCCAAAAGCAGATGGGTGCAAGAAGTCATGCAAGATCACGCCCCCACCCCCACCTCAAAGCTTCCAGTTTCAGCCCACAAAATGTTTGCAAGCCAATGGGACATTTTGAAGCAGTGCAATTTCTTTTTCTTTTTTTTATAAATTTTTATTTTAAACACATAAGCACATCAACAGAAACAAACACATGACTTAAAAACAACATAGGAACAATAAGTTCCATCGTATATCATACAGCAGTTCCGAATCGGTTTCTTTGCAGTTAGTGTTTTCCCTTCTATACATTTCTATCTTGCGTTCATAATCTCCTTATTCGTTATCCATTTTTATGTACAATTCTTTATTTATTTATACTTAGCTACTTATGACCAAATTTATTTACCTATATTGTAAATAATATTTATAATATAGGTATATAGGCTTTATATTTTTACTGTCATTTATTCTCTTACATACAGTTATAGGTATACATTCACATAGTTATTCTTTTTCTTTATCATTCTTATATTATTATTATTCCATTTAAAAGATTATAAGGTATAGTTTGGAATGCTTTGTTTATCATCCTTTGCACCTGCTATGAACACCACCTTATTTTCTCTTTCTTTTCTTTTCTCCCTCCCTTCCTTCTCTACTTCCTTCCTTCCTCCTCTCCATCCCCTTCTTCCTTCCCTTACCTCTCCCCTACTCCTACCCTCTTTCTTCTCCTTCCTACCCTCCTCTCCTTCTTTTTCTCTCCCTTCCACCCACCTCTCCTTATCTCTTTCTTCTTCCCCTACCTCTCCTCCACACTTCTTCTTCCTCTCCTACTATCTCTCCTTTTCTTTCTCTCTCTTCCACCCTCCACTCCTTTCCATTACTTCATCCCGCCATTCTCTACTTCCTTCCTCCCTTCCTTTCCTTCCTTCTTCCTTTCCTTTCTTTTTCTATTGTTATAGGTGTCTCTTTCAAATCCCAGTTTATGTTTTCTTGGGGATGGTATTTCCACAAACCCATTTTTGTTTCATATCATTTCCTTTTTTCTCTAGAATTCTACAGTCTATATGCCAGCTATTGTCCTGATTTGATTTCACCAATCATGACCCCAAGCAGTGCAATTTCACCGCCCCAAAGCCTCCTGTCAGCATGTAAACATTTTGTGCGCCAAGACTGAAAGCTTCTGGGGACCATGATTGTGCAAGATCACAGCCCCCAGAAGCTTCCAGTCTCAGCCCACAAAGGCTTCTACAGCAGAGACCTCTTTTTCTGGGCTCACAAAGAAGGCAGTGAGGGGATCATTAGGCTATTTTAATTTTAAAAATACAGAGATGTTATGCTTGTGCTAATGTGGCGTCTGAGGTACATTTTATCTGAATATTTTTTGAAGTGTAACATTCTGAAATAAGAAGCTACAATGTAGCTTTTTTTGAAGATATGCAGGAGGGTCATCTAATAAGGCAATAATGTCAGTAGAATAGTCAAAATATTTCAGGACTTTATTTTTTTTAGCTGAGATAGTTAAGAGCAGATAGAGAAGATGCATCTCAGAAGCAATCTGCTCCCAAGCTCATCCTTAACCATCACAAATCTCACCCTGCCTTTTCCTCTCCCTCGCCTCAAAAAAATACAGAAACATTCAACTGCTGGATTAAGGCATTTTGGTATTGAGACCTGCTGGCAAGATATTAATCAGGCATTAAAAGCTGCAGGTTGCTTCCCCACCACCAACCTATGCAAGCACTTGGGTGAACAGCTTAGGTCAGGTCCAATTCATCAGTTCAGATCTCTGAATCAATCTAGTTCAAATGTTCAAAGTTTATCACTAAATTGTGTTGATTCAATTTGGACTGTCAAGTAGATTTAAAAAAAAAAACATTTCAACACTTGGAAGACCTCCCTTATTGTTGTAGAGCATTCAGTTCTGTCAGGCTAGAGATAAGTCTTAGTAGATTAGTTAGAAGGGAAGGATTTATTATCTGCCAGGACAATGGAGTAAAAGAGATTACTGCCTACCAACTATTAAATCAAGGGTAGGCAACCATTTCTCATGCATTTCCAAGTTTTCTTTTTGCAGCTTCCAGAAATCTTGCCAAGTTAGGGCTATTAAATAATCAAAGGATATCTGTAGTTCATTTACTTTCTGTATGTGTGTAAACAATAACATTGTATTAAATGTTTAATAAGCTTCAATTAATATCTTCCCAAAACTGGGAAGGGAATTATTTCCCCTGCTGATGTCATTACACAATTGTCATGTCCTCCCAATTTTTGACTACTGATTTCATTGTTCAAGGAAGCACAGAACCTTGAATAAAACTAAGGTTTCCACCCTTGCATTAGGCAATGATGAGAAACATACTTGGTTTTCAATTCATGGAGGAAGAAACCTAATTAAACACAATGCAAGATTTTAACTTGCCAATGGTGGTAAGCTTCTATTTGGAAACAGTGTCATTCCAATATAGTTTTTAACTGAGTCTAGAAAGGTCATGACTACTGATGAAACATTACTGAGAATTTGTACGGAATTTGTGAGCATACAGCAGATACCATTTGTATTTGGCAGCAAAAGGTTGCTTGCTTCAAAACTCTTTATAGTTCCATTGATTTGAACAAGCATTTGACTGATTAAACACTGTCAGGAGCTTGTTGAAGTATTTTGTTACAAATCAGAGTTGCCATGCATAATCAAGCAGTATTCCCATGGAGATCCATGGCAGTTTTTACTAAAATAAAAACCCTTGAATCTGTCTCATGATAATTAAAAATGATCCATAAATTATATTTCATTGTTCATATATATATAATGCCTTCTTGTATAAAATTTTCACAAGCTTATGCGCAAACACACAGCACAACACAAGCCATGCAAAACACAGTTGAAGATTATGGGAGCTGAGATCCGATTTCATGTTACAATAAAATGGCAAGTTTCATACTACCAAAAATGAATCATTAGATAATTAGGCAACAATGACTTAAACAAATTAATCTGCACTCAGTACAGCTTTATTAATATGAGTCTTCTGTACAGGCAGATGCCTGTAATTCATATCAGGTATGGATCATAACAAATCCCACAAATTTATATTGTCTTTTAAAGTGTGAAATGTCTATACACACATTTATTACTCAAAAAAATCTGAAACATGCCTTCCCTTAAAACAATATTCCTTAGCCAAGTTATTTTTTAAAAGCACTTAAAATAAAATATAGCTATTCATCTTCAGAGTTTTGAATTATATGTTTTGCATTATTGATCAAACTGTATTTAATCTTTAGCATTCTCTTGATCTGGTATGGAACTCTGCACTAATTATTATGGTTTTATTGCGATCATATATAAAAACCCAGCCAGAAACTATAAGATTCTGTTCTTTGTAAGACATTGTTGATCAGGAAGTAATGGTGCATGAAATCTAAATCTTTAATGTGGCAAAAGGAAATATACTGGTCCAGTTTTTTAGCCACATTGCAGTTTTTATTACAAATACCTATTTATCTTAGATGTCATTTAGATATTTTTCAGACCCCCAATAGCTGGTTCTTTTTAAGTTGGTGCCAGATAACTGGAAGGCCCATTAAATTACGCTGTATGTGGCAGAAGAGATGACTATTACTAGAATATATCCTATGGATTCATTTGCACATGGAAAGCCTGCTAATATAGTGCAAACCTGCGGGAATAACTAATGTGAATAGCACCCATTAATTTGACTGAATTAAAAAACTCTTCCTATTTATATAGCTGATAAAACATTGGGGAATATGACAGTGGAGAAACACCCCCCAAAATATCAAAACCGGTTTTTAGATAATGTGAATTAGAACAAGAACCAGAGTTAAATCAATTGTAATATTCCTACAAGTTTCTTTACATTCTTTAAATTTAAATTCTTTTAATACAGGTACTTCTCTGTACTTCTCATGTAACACTCCTAAGAATTGCATTTTTATTATTGCGTCAATGTATGCCAATTAGTAACAATTAATTGCAAAGTTCACATCATGAGAAAAGAAAATACTCATTATGCTTTATCCCATTGGTGTAAACAGAGACTTGTTTGAATAAGATAAAAATTAGAGCCTTTCTAGAACTGTAAAGTTTTCACATCAAAACTAATCTTTGTGATTAGTTTTTTTTCTTTATCAACTATAAATCATTTTTTTCTATATTAGGGATTTTGTCTTAGTTTGTGTGCATATTTAAACTGCATTTTATTTTTATATTTATATTTATATTTATATTTATATTTATATTTATATTTATATTTAGATATAGATATAGATATAGATATAGATATAGATATAGATATAGATATAGATATAGATATAGATATAGATATAGATATAGATATAGATATAGATATAGATATAGATATAGATATAGATATAGATATAGATATAGATATAGATATAGATATAGATATAGATATAGATATAGATATAGATATAGATATAGATATATATTTAGAGTCACAACCCCTGGTATGCCCAAATATGGGAGGAGGTTTACTGCTTCCATTCTCTGTCTATCGGCTCGTCACAAGAGACCATCCAGACAGAAACCCAATATTTTTACTGTTGCCTTTGTTACAAACAAATATTTGGGCATACCAGGGGTTGTGACTCTAAATACATACCTATTCCCTGGCTCAGCTGATAAGGAGAAGAACCCTGTGACTTAGTGGTTAACACATCTGCCTAAAATGCAATACAGCACAGGTTCTAATCCCAGTAAGGGTATGGCTAACTGATGAGAGCTAAATAGCTTGAAATAGATCTATATTAGTCTCCCTTTATTTATTTATCCACACAAATACAACATACATACATACGTACGTACGTACGTACGTACGTACGTATGTATGTATGTATGTATATGTATATATTCTCTGCAACCTTGTAGTTTTACCCTTAACAGTGCAAAAGACCAAATATTCAAGATAATTTACTAGCTTTGGACCAATAAAGGTTTGGACCCTTTCCAGTCATTGATGAATTATTTTTATCATGACAGATTTGGAGGTCAATATAGGATATGAAATTATGGTATTATCAAATTTATTTTTTGGTAGGATCTATTAACCATTAGAAAAAAAGGCCTCTTAATGAAGCTCATTCAACCCCAAACTCTGTTACCCAAATTTCACAATTTTATATTGTCAGATCTGCTGCAATCTGATCCTTAGGAAAGAAAGGCCATTGACTCCATTTGGTTAAAGCAAAGGTTTCTATTACTATAGGTGTTGCAATAAAGTCAGGCCAAATGGGCCAGCATATCCTTCATGAAGTAAATGTTTTCCACATATGACAATCATCCATACATGAAGGGAGTTATCCTTCTTTTCCCTAAACATTATTGGGGAAGCCACTCTTGATCTGGCAGGTTGGATGAATCCACACTTCAGGTTTTTGTCTATAAAACTCCACAATTTCTCCTTTAGGTTTGGATAGTTTGGCGCCTGGTAGGATTTTTATGGAACAGTCAGTTGGCTGGTGGGGTTGGAGCACGCCTGACCTGAAGACATCCCATAAGTCCTGGTACTCTTTGGGGCTCTGAGGGTCATCCTGGAGCTGGTCTTTGGCTCCCATCTACCCTTTTTGGTTTTTGGTTTTGCCTGCTGCAGCTTAGAGGTAGGTTTTTGATGGCACTTTTCTCCTCCCCCTTCACAGCTGGCTTGTTGGATCTTTAGCAGTCCACTCCTCCAGTTCATATAGGGGTTCCATTTCAGGAGCCAAGACAGTCCTAATACAAGGGGCCTATCCATGTCAGGGGCCATAATGAAGTTCAAGGTCTCTCTGAGTCTGCCATACTCATCTCTATTGGTTTGGTAATAAATGTTGCTGGGATCACCCTGCCACTGAGATGTCCAGTTGACAAAAAATATGGGTACTTTAAACTGTCTGAGTCTCGCACTAAGTTTCTCAATCAGGACAGGATTGACCAGGCATCTGGTGTACCTTGAGTCCAGGAGGGCTACTAGGCTCTCTTTTAGCCTCAAGGTTTGAACCATCAGTTCTATGGGGATGGTAAACTGTTATGGCTCAGTAGGAGCCTTTGGCGCTGCTATCAGACTCTGAGACAGAAACCTCCTGTGAGTGGTTTCAGGATGCTCACAGGAGAGGATAACAAGCAGCTGTGACTCGTTAAGGATCTCCTTCTGCAGATAAAAGACTGATGGTGCCACAGCCTAGTTGCAGAAGTCAACGTTCATTCTATTCCGTTCTGTTCCTGTTCTAGTTAAGGTTCCCTGTTCATGTTCATGATTCAAAGAAACCAACTTGGAGAAGTGGTTTGCTGTAAGAGTTTGTTTTTGCATTTGCTGTTTAACTTTTTGCCAGATAATTTATCTATGTTTATTTTGGGCTCGCAGCCAGCAAAAGCCGGGACTGATAAAAACATTTCCTTTGAAGTTCTGTTTGGCTGTAGTTTTTGAACGGGCTAGGTGGGGGTCACAACAGTTTGACTTCTGCCCAGACAAAGTCAATTCATAAAATTATGGAGCAGCTTTACGCTGAGAATGCCAGGCTGGCCCAGCAAATAACAGTATTGGCTGAGCAAATTTCTCAGCTGCAGAGAGCTGCAACCCCCCCACCCCAGTCAAGGAGGAAGTGCCCAGTGGCTATGCCAGATAAGTTTGATGGAAATCAAGCCATGTTTGCCACATTTCTGGGACAATGCCAGCTGTTCCTGAGTTTGAGAGCGGAGGACTTTCCCACTGACTGGACGAAAGTGGGATTTATTATTAGTTTGCTCTCAGGCACAGCTGCCTGTTGGGCTACCTCCTTGTTAATCCAGCCTAGCCCTTTGTTTGATGACTTCCAAGGCTTTTGTCAATACTTTAAACGTATGTTTGAGGATCCTATTAAGGGGGAAACAGCAACCAGACGTCTTAAGTCACTGCAGCAAGGGAGTGGTTCATTGCAAGACTATGTAAGTGAATTGAGGCTGCATAGCCAGGATTCAGCATGGAATGAACCATGTCTTATGGACACTTTCCAAGACGGGTTGTCTGATGCCTTACAAGATGAACTGGCGAAGGTGGACAGGCCACCGATGTTCAACACGTTGGTCCACTTGTGCCTCCAGATAGACGCCCGGCTGCAGAGGCAGAGGCCTCGCCATGCATTCCAGGAGACCACTAGCGTGCCAGTTCATCAAGAGACTGCAGTGGAATGGGAGGAACCCATGGAGTTGGGTGCTGTCAGACCTCGAGTGTCACATACAGAGATGGACAGACAACGTACTGAGGGGTTCTGTTTCTAGGGGTTGTGTTTTTACTGTGGGGATCTTGGACACGTGGCAGGGAGCTGCCCCAAGAAGAACAGAAGGGTTGCACAGACTGCAGCTGTCCCTCATCAATGCATGATCAAGTCGGACAACCAGCACGTCGGTGCGGCCGTGTTACCCCATTTGCACAGGATAGCTTGCGTTCGGGTGGTGTGGAGTCCCAGGGCATATGCCCTGCCGAGTAAAGTAAAGAACTCCGACCCTGCGAACTCGCTTCCACCTCGGACTGTTCTACCCGTTGCAACCTGCGCTGCCGTTTGTCATCCCGGGAGCATGCAGTCTCTGGCACGAGATGCGCAGCGGGGTGACGACTGGGTGGAGCGACAAAAGGCGGAAGTGAGGCCGGTGTCCCCATGGACTTTGGAAGGTGATCTTTTGAAGTGTCGGGGCCGGCTCTATGTTCCAGCAGGTCACATCCGTTGACAGGTGCTCTCGCAGATTCATTGCGCGTCTGCATCAAGACATTGGGGGGGTGTTCAGACATTGCGCCTGGCCTCCCGTCAATTTTGGTGGCCCCATCTGAAAGATGACGTACGGAGGTGTGTGCAGTCCTGTGCCCAGTGTCATGGGGCGAAGTCTACCAGAACTCCGCCGAGATTCCAGTCTTCATCAACTACGGTTCCCGCAGCACTGGACTTTGTCTCTGGGTTCCCGGTGGGGTGCTGGGGTCTTGAACTGTGTTCTGGGGAGGCCGTCACCAACCCTTCTGGGCCACACCCCAATCATTGAAGCCAGGGGAAAGGCTCTGCGGGAGGGGATTGCGTGGTGGCTGGTGGGTCGGCCGTGCAGAGGTTGGAGGACCCTAGACAGGGTGTTAAGGCTCGGCCGAAGTTGGCAGAGCTGCCGTCAACCTCTGATGGAAAGGGGGTTGGTGAATTGGCCTTGCAGAGGATGGAGGACCCTAAACAGGAAGTGAAGGCTCGGCCACAGTCGGTAGAGCTGCCATCAACCTCCAACGGTAGGAGGGGTGGTGAGTCGGGCTTGTGGAGGGTGGATGTCCCTGGATGGGGTGTCGACGCCGGGAAGGGCGGAAGGAAACATGGTGGCCACCGGATACCGAAAGAGTTCCGATTCAAGGGAGCTATGCCTCCAGAGGTTTGGAATTCATGAAAAAGGCACCAAGAGAAATGGGTGCGGGTCATCTTGGGGACATGTCATCCCGACCATCGGAAAGGGCCCTGTGGTGGGGGATAGTGTTGTGACTCAGCAGTTATGCTGAGAGATTTTTCAGGATACAAAATTCAGTGTGGGGATTCAGCAGTTCTGCTGAGAGTTTTTTCAGCATACAAAATTCAGTGTGGAGATTCACCAGTTCTGCTGAGACCTTTTTGAGGATCAAGATCCATTAGGCAGCTGGGAGTGGTTAGAAGCAAGTTTGGAGATAAAAGGAGAGATGCTGCCACGCCCCAGTTGCTGGAGTCAACATACGTTCATTCGTTCCTTCGTGTGTTCCGTGTCTGGTACAATATTGCTGGCTTATTACTCATGATTATGCCTGTTACATTTGGAGAAATGCTTTGATGTTTTCATGTAAGACTGTTCCGTGAAGACTTCAGAAGAAGTGCATCTTGCTTGTAAGCGTTTGTTTTGGAATTCTTATCAGAGTTTTGTTTACTTTATTTTCTGGGCTCGAAGCCAGTTTGAACTGAAAAACTGATAAAAAGTCCTCTTAAGCCTTGTCTGCCTGCATTTGTTAATGAGCCGTGCAAGGGGGGGGGGTCAGAACATATTACTATGTTGGAAAGAGTCAGAATCAATGTTGGTCCTGCTAGAATTTAAACCTCTAAATAGAAACTATCCTTTGCCCCATTTATTGAGAAAGATATAATTTATTAGAGGTCAAGTGTATTGCAGTATTGCAAAGCCAGAACCGAGGACCATGAGCCAAAATCCCCAAGTTCTACTTTTCCTTTCCTTAACTATCTCTCATTGCCTACCTTAGTGTAATCAATCAGGTTCAGGGAAAATGTTTTCATAATGGTCAGTCCAAGGCTTCCAAGCATAGTTTAGTATGTGTCTCTCTCTCCCTTTTCTTGCTGGGGGACTTTAAGGCAGCATCTCAAGGAGATGCAGCACTTACTTTTATCTTCCCCAACCCTTCTTCTCTTCATTCCCTCTCCCCACGGAAGATGGCGCCCAGGCGTTTGCTCCAGACGATAAGGAGAGCAAACGCCGGAAAAACATCTGAAAACTTTGAAATTTATGTGCCCGAAGAAGGTCCCGGGGATGTCCGGAATCCAGGGGACCCGAGGAGCCCAAACCTTTGTGGGGGTCGCCATTTCTGAGTGGCCCCGGACAGTGCGATCTCGAAGGTCTGTGAACGGCGAGCCGCCCGCGTTATCCAACAGTGGGGGGGGGCGGCGTCGTGTCAGCGTTTTTTGATCCAGGCGATTTCCTTTGGACTATTGAGCCACAGCACTGGGGTTCTATGGGACTATTGCCGCCTTGGAAGGAGAGAAAATTGATAGGACCAGCCCAGCCCCTTGCAGGGGTCGCCGTTTCTAGACGCCCCCGGGCTTTACAACTTTGGGGTTTTGGGCTCCGCGAGTTGTTTGCATTACTTGGCGGTGGGAGGGGTAACATCACGCCGGCTGCAACGGTGGTGGCTTTTCGCCTTTCTACCTGGCTTCTCTGCCTGGCTTATCGAACTTTTTCTACCAGGCTTATTGAACTGCCTCATTGGGGCTGTGTGAGACCATCATCATCTTGGAGGGAGAGAGAACGTATCGGAGCAGTGGGGGGACTGAGCAGAGTGGATGGGTGGTTTCCCCCGATGCTGCACCAGCCCCTCCGGATGGCCCCTTTCTCCATCCAGCCTTACTTCCCTCCCAGCATTGCCTCCTCCCTTCTTTATCCCTGCCCAGTCAGGTGGCTCCCTGGACGTATTTTATTTCCTGCCTCCCTTTGCTTCGGTGAGGCTCTGCCTTGTGTCTTCCACGTACCATCTGTCGCCCCCTTATGGTGGGTTACTAACCTCCAGCCACATCTGATTGTGGTGTTTGGTTACCCAGACTTGCTAGCTAAGTTCCATCTGCCTTTGGTCCTGCTATCTCAGTTTCATCTGGCTCCAGACCTGCTAGCTCAGCTTTATCGGACTTTGAGTACCATCAGTAACATCACTCACCACTATTATCCTGGGAACTCTATTTGGAGCAGCACTGGTGGAAGACTACCTCCTATCCCCTTTATTTATTCCGGACTCTTTGGACTTATCCAGACCAATAGAAGAGGGGAATACGATCTACCCCACCGTATACCTTCTTCGGACTACAACTGGACGCTAATCACACCACCTATTTTACTTACTTTAATTATGGAGAGCCATTTGGCTCTATCTGGACTCGCTTTTTAACAACGTAATAAGTGCGCAATTCTATTTTTTTCTCCCTTTTTCTATCTTTCTATCTTTTCTTTTTTTTTCTTACTGTGTTTGGGATATGTTAGGAGTATGTATGAGATTGAATGAATGATACCACTTTTATCATTATTACTGTTGTATTTTTTGTGTTTTAATTACTATGTGGGGACTGTTTGAGTGAGTGAATGAGTATGTATGATTCGGAGGACCTGGTGGGATTTGCGGGGGCCACCGGGGTGGTTGGGGGAACTACATCCACGGGAGAGGGTCGGAGCATTGCGGTCATAACAGGGAGGGGCAGATACGGCGGGGACTTTAGGGCTGGCCATTACCGGGGAAGGAGGGTTCGCTATATCACAGAGATCCCTCCTTCCGGCCCTATGAGTCCCACTCCAAGGTCAGATGGCGCGAGCAGTCAGGACCCTGGTCTCAGGCTGCTGTCGCTAAATGCCAGGTCTGTTGTTCACAAGGCTCCCCTCGTCCGGGACTTGATAACAGACGAGGGCGCAGACCTGGCATGTATTACTGAGACCTGGCTGGGCACAGAAGGAGGAGTCCCCCTCGTAGAGATGTGCCCAGATGGATTTCAGGTGCTTCATCAGCCGAGAGCCCAGGGAAGGGGTGGCGGTGTGGCTATTGTAATCCGGGAGTCTTTAGTACCTCGTAGGATCCCTGCTCCGGAGCTTGTCGGGTGTGAGTCCCTACTGGTGACGCTGGACCTCAAGGGTCAAGTGGGTTTGCTGCTCACGTACCTGCCTCCCAACTGCGTTGCAGCAGCCCTCCCCTCGCTCCTCGAGTCAGTAGCCGAGCTGGCAGTTGAGTTCCCTAGGCTTATGGTTCTGGGGGACTTCAATTTGCCTTCGCTCGGTGAACACTCTGATGGAGCGCAGGAGTTCATTGCTTCCATGACAGCCATGGGCTTGACCCAAGTAATTCGAGGCCCAACCCACTCAGCGGGTCACACGCTCGACCTCGTATTCCTCTCGGAGCAGTGGAGTTATGATCTTGGTCTGAGGGGAAATGAGACCATTCCCCTGTCGTGGTCAGACCACTGCCTACTGAGGCTAGACTTCCGGAGGCCAAACCCCCACCGTAGGGAGGAGGAACCGACCAGGTGGTTCCGCCCCAGGCGACTTATGGACCCAGTAAGGTTCCAGACGGAGCTTGGGGTTATTCCAGATGCTCTCGCCCACAGTTCGGCGGAGACTCTTGCTGCTGCCTGGCACTCGGCAGCATCAGAGTCTCTTAACCGGATTGCGCCACTACGGCCCCTCCGGGTCAGCGGCCCACGGAGGCCTCCTTGGTTCACCGAGGAGCTCCGTGAGACAAAGCGCCGGAGGAGACGCCTAGAGCACCTGTGGAGGTCTGATAGGTCCGAGTCGAGCCGGGCACTGTTGACAGCTTGCACCAAGGAGTATATTCGGGCTCTAAGAACAGCCAAAAGATCACACATTGCCTCCTTGGTAGCGTCCGCCGAGTCCCGCCCAGCCGCCCTGTTTAGGATAACCCGCTCCCTCCTAAATAGGAGGGAGACGGAGAACCCTTTACAGGGTAAGGCTGAGGAATATGTACAGTTCTTGGCGGACAAAGTTGCTCGGTTTCGATCGGACCTGGACTCCACTCTTGCAGATCCAGCCGAGACACAAGGGAATGATCTGGCAGACCATCTCTGGGTTGAGTTTCAGGATGTTGCCTCCGGGGATGTGGACAAGGCTATGCGAGCTGTGAGCGCCTCCACCTGTATACTGGACCCGTGTCCCTCCTGGCTGGTTGCCAACAGCAGTGAGGTGACACGAGGCTGGATCCAGGCGGTTGTTACCACCTCTCTTCGGGAGGGACACCTCCCCACCGCGCTGAAGGCGGCGGTGGTGAGACCCCTCCTGAAGAAACCGTCCTTGGATCCAGCAATTCTTAACAACTACCGTCCAGTCTCCAACCTCCCCTTTGTGGGGAAGGTTGTTGAGAAGGTGGTGGCCTTCCAGCTTCAGCGTACCTTGGAGGAAGCTAACTATCTTGACCCCTTCCAGTCTGGCTTCAGGCCCGGTTACAGCACAGAAACCGCTTTGGTCGCATTGACCGATGATCTCTGGAGAGCCAGAGATGGAGGCCATGCGTCCATCCTGGTTCTCCTTGACCTCTCAGCGGCTTTCGATACCATCGACCATGGTATCCTTCTGCGACGACTGCGGGAGGTGGGAGTGGGAGGCACTGTTCTGCAGTGGTTCTCCTCCTACCTCTCGGACAGGTCGCAGTCGGTGTTGGTGGGGGGGCAGAGATCGTCCCCGAGGCCCCTTACTTGTGGGGTGCCGCAGGGTTCGGTCTTATCCCCCCTACTATTTAACATATACATGAAACCGCTGGGCGAGATCATTCGGAGGCACGGGATAAAATACCACCAATATGCGGACGATACACAGTTGTATCTGTCCGCCCCGTGCCAACTCAATGAAGCGGTGGAAGTGATGAACCGGGGCCTTGAGGCTGTTAAAGACTGGATGAGAGCTAACAAACTGGTGCTCAACCCGGAAAAGACCGAGTGGCTGTTGTGTTTTCCTCCCAAAAATTTGGTTAATGTTCCATCAATCAGGCTGGGGGGACAAAATTTATACCCCTCAGACAGGGTCCGCAACTTGGGAGTCCTCCTGGACCCACAGCTGAGTTTCGACCATCATTTGTCAGCTGTGACCAGGGGGGCATTTGCTCAGGTTCGCCTGATGCGCCAGTTGCGGCCCTACCTGAACCGGGAGGCTCTCACAACAGTCACTCGAGCCCTTGTGACCTCTAGGCTGGAATACTGCAACGTGCTCTACATGGGGCTGCCCTTGAAGAGCACCCGGAGACTTCAGCTAGTCCAGAATGCGGCCGCGCGAGTGATTGTGGGCGCACCACGGTTCGCCCACATAACACCGATCCTCCGTGAGCTGCGCTGGCTACCTGTTGATCTCCGGGTGCACTTCAAGGTCCTACTTACCACTCACAAAGCGGTCCATGGTAGTGGATCTGGCTATTTGAGAGACCGCCTTCTGCCAATTACCTCCCTGCGTCCCATCAGATCGCACAGGGTAGGCCTCCTCCGAATCCCATCCGCCAGTCAGTGCCGACTGGCGACTACTCGGAGGAGAGCCTTCTCAGTTGCAGCTCCGACGCTATGGAACAATCTCCCCGTGGAGATTCGCACCCTCACCACCGCCCAGGCCTTCCGCACAGCCCTCAAGAACTGGCTAGCCCGTCAGGCCTGGGGATGAAAAATCTTAGTTTGTCCCCTCCCGAATGATGAATGAATGTTGTGCTCTATTTTTAATATTATGTATTGTCTTATGTCTTTTGTCTTTGTACCCCCTTTCCCGTGTTTTGTAAGCCGCCCTGAGTCCCCTCAGGGAAAAGGGCGGCCTATAAATTATAATAAACATTCCAAACATTCCAAACATAATTCATGGCAGTCTGTCATCGTATAGCAGCAAAGCACAAACAAGCATAAAAGAGTAGCTGGCATCAAACTCTTTTCCCCCCTTTTTTTGTTTCCTTTCATTTTTTTTCTCACTTTTCTTTTTCTAAATCTTTATTTTCATTGTATTTTATGTTATGTTTGAAAAACAAAAGAAAAACAGATGATCAACCAAATTTGGTATTGTTTGAAGTAGAAGATAGATTTAAAGGAGAGGTTAAGGAATCTTCAGAATCCACATTCTTGTCTAAATTCTGACATTACTTCAAAAGGCCAGGTCATGTATTGAGGATTGCCATGGATTAGAAATACAATCTTCATACCAAACTGAATCAAAATGGATATGCAATTCAAAGAAATCTTTTAAAACAATTCTTAATACATTCATTTTTAACTTCAATTTAGTTATGTCGTGTTTGTCCATAAATGTTTGCAATGCCTTTGACACTTCATATTTACTTAATATAATATATATCTTGAGCAATCATAGAACTGAAAAATAAATAAAAAGTGCCTTTTTGGCCATAATTTTATGTTTTTTGAGGATGTTGATTGACATTCACACTGAAATGTGTAACATTGTACATTTTACTTCAAAACACTATTTTTTTTTCATTTCAAAGATCTTATGGAAAATCCAGACAGTCTTTTCTAAAGTCTCTTTATACAAGAAGAAGGTATTCTGTGATTTGCAGCATTTTGTTTCTCTATGCTATCTGTATTTTGTATTATTTTCAGGAAGAATGGTGGAAACTAAAGTCCTGAACAACTACAGGTTAAGATTTTCATACATGCATATGAAGTGCCTTTATACATTCTATATTATTTCTCTGGCATTATGTTCCAATTATACATCATTTTGTGCTCTAATAATATTTTAAAATTATATTTAGAACATTAAAATTCAAACTCCCAAAAAGGGAATAAAAATACAAGACAAAGCAAAACCAGACAAGGCAAAAATAAAATAAAAAATATGTATGAAAACAAACATGCACATACAATATTCTTCCTAATTGAATATTGATAAATATATTTCAAGATTAATAGTTTCCCATCCTATCAAAACAGGCTTACAGTTTATGACTTTTTACAATTCTGTTTACCCCACCAATTTAATCTGACATTTATCTACTATATATATAAGAAATTTATAGAAATTTAATTTTGAAATGTTAAATTTCAAAGATCTCTGTTAGCAATCTATTGTATTTCACTCACAGAAAGTCCATAACGGCTTGTAATCTGCTGTAAGCAATTACAATTATTGTCTTTGATCGGTCCAGTATCAATTATCCTTGATTGATACTTAGTAATAAGGATTTTTGTTAATATTTTAATCAGGATCTCTTCCAACAATTGGATTTCATTCCCCCAAATCATAAATCTCTGTTGATATCACTGCATCATCATCAGTTCAAAAAATCCTCCTAAATGTTAAAATGCAACATCTCTTAACAATTGTTTTCCAGTTAAATATATCTATTCCCCAATCTCCATCAATCTTCTTAAGAAAGTCCAATTTATCACTCATCAGTTGTGTCAATTTTGAGTTTTTAGAATCCATGACCCTTTCAGCTGTTTTCAACAAGCCTACAATTTTCAGACCAGACTTCTTCAAATCTGCTAGCAATAAATTAGACTCCAATCCATCTGGTTGCAAGTCTGGTTTAACCTCTGTTATTTGTATCTGAATACCATCTTTGGGTTGATTTAAAACTGTTGTTATTTTAACAAACTTTTTAAAGCTAAGTTTTCAATTTAAACTTAAAGGTTGAAAAGCATTTCCCCAAAGGATTCCCAAAGGCCTATATTGTTGATGCATTGTTTGCTTTTATGTATATATATAGTCCAAGACTCTCCTGTAACTGGGTTTTACAACCAAGAATATTCTGTAAGGACTTGCCTCTCTCCTCTCCTCAAGAAAACAGAACTCTTGAAACAGGAATTATTTCAAAAGGAGACTTTCATTGAGGGAAAGTGATAGCAAGGAAAGAAAGGCAGGATCTGACATTCTCATTCAAAAACCCATTAGATTAAATGCTGCAGAAAACCCTTCCAATATGACCAGTCCAAGCTGAACCAATCCACAGGCTGAAGTTGTTATGAGAACTCAAGCTGAGAAAGGTGATAAGAAGTTGTTCTCAAGCACCACTTTGCCCATTTCTTCGGAGCTGAGACAAAACAGATAGCCCCAATTCCCTCCCCTCCCTTTCCCAAGCAGGTACATCAAAGTGACAGGATGCCAGAAACAGGAATGGGGTTGTAAACGAGATCCAGGGCCCTCTCCCCACCAGAATGGTAGTGCTCTGATAGGATCTATGAGACTTGACAGTTTCTCTCAAAGACAGGGGAATTAGATGTACCAAAACAAAACAACCTCATTGAACATTGAGATAATATTTCCTGCAATAAAAATGAATGAAAAAAGTGAAATTTCCATCAAAGTTTTTTTTAATGACCAGAGCTTTTAAAATTAACAGAATGCAAAATTCCTGTAGTGAAAATCCAATGTAAATGTATATCAGATCAGATCATTTTCACTACCCAGGAAATTATTGTTGACTTCCATACAGAGAAAACAAAAGTGATTCGTAACAGCAGGATAACACAGTAAAAAAAACAACACACACACACACAACAAAAATCACTTTAAAATCTAACAAGACGTTAGAATAAACCCCTGGTAGCATTCAACCAGTTGATTAACATTTAAAAATAAGAATCAAAATAAAAAAGAGAACTTCAAAATGTGCAGCAAAAATCAAGCAGTACAAATAAACAACTGAAAGGAAAAGATGGAGACCCAACTCTCCAACCACTCCTACCAAACATTTCAACCATTAAGATTTTCCCAGGTAAGTCCACAGTCATCTGAGAGTCATATTGGTTCATTCCTAGTTTCTCCTGTTCAAATCTGGGGAGTATGCTGCTAAACAGCCTGCTTTGGTGGGGAAAAAATCAGCCCTTTGTCAGAAGAAGAAGGAGACTGCTCCTCCACTCAGCACACCATTTTCAGAGGACTCCCCTCACTGATATATCATTTTATAAACATTATTTTTTATATCATAATACAATGTAAATTTCAGCCTTTTACCATGTATTTTTACATTGGTACAATTTTTATAACCAAAATTCGTAGCCTAATTTATGATGCATTATTTAACCCATTCTTCCTGTTTCAAATTTCAGTAAAAGTTTGTACATTTTAGCAATTATGTGTTGATCATCATTAAACAAATTTATCTCAAATTCTGATTTACTTTGCTCCTGGCATGCCCATGCTTGTGTAACCTTGTTACCATTGCCTTATTACAGGTTTGAAATTCTTTCTATTAGTGATTACTTTCTTCACAATTTCATAATTCAGCTAACATCAATTTTTTATTCTTATCTTTTCTTCACTTAGTTGCCCACGTTGGGAAACACTGGATTAAAAGAAAAGTCAAAGCAGATGAAGGAAATAGTAAATACTGAACAAATCAATGTAGAAACATAAACCATTTTGTTAATACATTTGTACTGCTAATGTACACTAGGAATTCCTCAATTTTGCTGAAGTCTAGTTTCATGAAATGGCATGTCTGATTTGTTCCTTAGCTGGAAGTAATAGTGTCAGATGCCTCAGTCTATATAGTCTTGAAGAAAATTTCTTTTGACATATTTCTGAATTTCTTTTTTCACTTCAGTTCAGTGTTTGCATTTCCATCAATAAATAGAATAAATAATAATGACTAGAACAGATAACTCTGTCTCTACCAAGATATCTGGTATATTTACCAATGCAAACAAGTCAAGAGCCTTGAGATCCAGGAGGTCTGTTAAAGCTCAGTAGCTTATTCATAGGTACTAAGACTTAGAGTATAATTATCATTTTCCGCCAAGGAAAATGAGAGACAAAAAGAGTCAGGGAGAAAGTGGAAATTCATGCTACCATGAATAATGCAACCTGTTAGCCTGATCACTTCGTGATACAATGAACAAAAAACATTGGATAATAAGGTCTTGATAAGGTGAACCAGAACTATACTTATGGTTAAGGGATACTGTGCTTAAGGAATCTGATCTCTTAGAAAATAGAAACTGAATTATATACAGGTAGTCCTCGAGATATGAATGTAATGGAGTCTGCCCATTCCATTCTTAATCCAAGGATTCATAGGAGTGAATTGTGTAACTTGAATGTGATCACTCCCTCCTTTTGCCCATGCATTCACTAATCGAATGTGCAACTTGTTAAGTGCACATGTGGTAACTCAGGGTGGAGAATGCGGGGGATAATTATGGAATAGGCCATCTGTTCCAGACCAACCAAGGCCTCCCCTGAACCCCTGACATACCTCATTCTTCCTCCCCTGGGATCCCAACATTTGCTCCCCCCTATCCTGTCATGTTAGGTCACTTACCCTTTGAAGTTTTGTTTCCTTGCCAGTCTCTGTTTCTTTGCCTGCTCCCAGCAAGCGATGAGAGCAGAACAAATGCACCCTTCTTAGCTTCTCTGGCTCATTGAGACTGCCTGCCACTTCTGGAATGGTGGGCAGCCTTGGTAACTCTCCTCCAAAGACTTCAAGCCTCCTGCTGGTGTGCAAAAACTATTTGTGCACAGATTGGAAGCTTCTGGATTCCCTAATCTCATGAGACTTCAGGCACCCATTCTCTGCAAAAGCAGATGGATGTCTGAAGTCGCAAGAGATCATGGCCCCCAGAAGCCATCAGCCTCTGGCTAAAAAGTGTTTATGTACCTTGGGGTGCCACTTCAAAGAGCTCCACAGGGCTTGAGGAGGCCTTTGCCAAGAGAACACAGACCCCAGAGGGAGCACACATTGCTCTGGAGCTCTGCTTTTACCAGGAAAGGTCTTTTCTCAAGACCTCTGCTGACGAGAATGGAGGGATTGTATGTCACTCGAGAGAACTGTTTTGTCAAGGCCTTTGCCGAAAAGAATGGAACTCCAGAGCAACACATGCACTCCCTCTGGGGGCTCTATTCTCTTTGGCAGAGGCCTTGAGGAAAGGCATTTCCTGGCAAAAACAGAGCTCCAGAGCGATGCATGAACTCAACCTGGGCTCCATTTTCAGCAACAAAGACTTTTTGCAAAGATGACAAAAGGCTTTGCAAATGGAGAGAAAGCTTCAATGTTTCAGGCCTTCCCTTCATTGCAAAACATTTGTGCAGATCTTGTCCAGGTATTTGCAGAGAACAGAGGCCTAAAGTACTGTGAGATCATGAGAGATCAATAACATGAGATCTTGTGCTACTGATCTCATGTGTCCTTGTGGTACTTTAGGCCTCCATTCTCTGTGTACTCACCAAAGGCCTGAAGGCTCTCTAGATCTTCGCAAGGTGAGTATCCACAGGCCTAGTGCCTATGAAGACCCAGAGGGTGGGTGGGGGAGATTGGCAGGGTGAATGTTGCAGAGCTTCTGCAGTCATTCGTAAAAGCTACCATTGTGCTGCAACATTCGTAGTTTCAGGACTTTGTAAACACTAGGAGGTACTTTGAACATTCACCAAGGGAACATTCATAATTTGGGGTACCATGCAAAGATTTTAGCATCATAAATAGGCAATCTGTTTTCCAAAAAAACAAGTTCTGATAGGCATGGGTGGTTGTTCAGAAGTGATAAAAGACAGGAGTTCAGGGTGTAACTTGACAGAGTTTCCAGTAGGCAGAATTATTGTACTCAATGAGGGACTGCTTGTTAGTGGTGAGTTTAAAATAAAGCTCACACTGGTCCAAACATAGGGTGACCAGACGTCCCGCATTTGGCGGGACAGGCACGCCTTTTCATAATTTTTCCCGTGTCCCAGGCCGTTCTTAAAAAAACCCGCTTTATTTTGGTGCTCACAGCTCTCTTGCTCCCCCGCCCACCAGCTGCTAGCAGCTAGCTCGCTGGCTCGTTCCGTTCTATCTATTCTACACAAAAATCTAAGCCAGCCCAGCCTGCCACACACTGATTGGCCTGGACTCCAGCTAATCAGTGAGCTGGCTGGGATGGAAAATTTTCAGCATGCCACGGTGTGCTGAAAATTTTCCATCCCAGCCAGCTCACTGATTGGCTGGACTCCGCTTAGTTTAGCACGCCTGCGCGAGTCTCCATTCATTTCGTCTTTTGTTTTGCTTGCAGCTTGCTGCTTAGGCTTAGCTTAACTGGTGAGTAATGACTGGTACCGGTGGGAATCGGGAGGCGCTGGGGGGAGGAGACAGCCCTCCTCTCCTCCTTCTCCCCCTTTGCAGAGTTTCACCTCGCACTGTGCAGAGAACTTCAAGTTCCACTCGGTCACGGAGCTTCTGCCGGCGTGGCGGCGCCTGTGCTGCGGTTCCCAGCGACCACACCGTGGGTCCGCAAGGCATGGTCGCTTCCCGCCTCCCCCCTGCGGCGGCGGCTGTTTCACTCGCGTGGAGAACTTCCACTCAGTCATGGAGCTTCTGCCACCTGTGGCGGCCCCTGTGCTCAATGTGACCACTGTCTGTGATTCCTTTGTTCCATCCAACTATATACCAATTATCCCATATCCAATAAAATTCTGATTCTTCTTTTCCCTGTATTTCTTTCGTTCATTTATCCATTTCGGCACAGTCCATAATTTTTTTTATTATTTCTTCTTCATTTAGGTTTAGTTTATTTTTCCACTTCTGGGCGAAAGCTATCCTTGCTGCTGTAAGTATACGTAATATTAGATATTGTATTTCTTTTTTGTCTTTTTTTTTGTATTTCGTCGGTATAATTCCTAATAGAAAGAGTTCAGGTTTCCAATCTAACTTAACCTTTGTTATTTCTTCCAACCAATTTTTGATCCTTTTCCAGAATTTTTTTGCCTCTTCAAAAGTCCATCATAAATAATAATATGTGCCATGTATCGAATCACATTTCCAGCAATTTAGCGAGGTATTTGTTGAAATTTTGGCCAACCTTGACGGTTGCCAGATGCCATCTATAATAAAGCATTTTGTACTGGTTTTTCTTGTATGGGATTGATAGTGTCATTCTTAAATTTATTCCCCAAAATTTTTCCCATTTGTCTAGTTCAATGTTATAGCCAAAGTTCTGTGCCCATTTTATCATTGGTTCTTTTACAATTTCCTCTTCCATTTGATACTTCAAGAGGAATTTGTATATTTTCCCTATCATCTTTCTCTCCAGACTTTGAATAATTTTATCCAATTTGTGTGGTTCTGTTTCAATACCATATATTTTAGTGTCTTTATTGTATTTAGTTTTAATTTGGAGGTAGGTTAGCCAATCACCTTTCATATTCTGATCTGCCAATTCTTCAATTGTTTTTAAATTTCCCTGTCTGTCAATTAGATCTCTGTATCTTAGAATTTTGTTCCAATCTGTAAAATTTGGGTGTGTCATTCTTTGGTTTGGTTTGGTTTGGTTTTATTGGGATTTATATGCCGCCCTTTTCCCTGAGGGGACTCAGGGCGGCTTACAACCACAGGGGAGGGGAAGTGCAAGGTCAAAACAAAACACTTTGTGAACAAAAGAAAAAATAATAAAACACAACTTCATTCAGCAATCAAACACTCGGGCGGGTAATTGGAAGCCTATCCCCAGGCCTGTTGGGAGAGCCAGATCTTGAGGGCTGCGCGGAAGGTCTGGATCGTGGTGAGGGTGCGGATCTCCATGGGGAGCTCGTTCCATAGGGTCGGGGCAGCAACAGAAAAGGCCCTCCTCCGTGTGGTCGCCAGTCGACATTGACTGGCAGATGGAATTCGGAGGAGGCCCAGTCTGTGCGATCTGATTGGTCGATTTAGGGAGGTAATCGGCAGAAGGCGGTCTCTCAAGTACCCAGATCCACTACCATGGAGTGCTTTAAAGATGGTCATCAGTATCCTGAAGCGCACCCGGAGACCAACAGGTAGCCAGTGCAGCTCGCGGAGGACAGGTGTAACGTGGGCGAACCGAGGTGCGCCCACTATCACTCGCGCGGCTGCATTTTGGACTAGCTGTAGTCGCCGGATGCACTTCAGGGGCAACCCCATGTAGAGCCCATTGCAGTATTCCAGTCTAGAGATCACAAGGGCTCGAGTGACTGTTGTGAGAGCCCCCCGATCTAGGTAGGGCTGCAACTGGCGGACCAGGCGAACCTGGGCAAATGCCCCCCTGGTCACAGCTGACAGCTGGTGGTCAAAAGTCAGCTGTGGATCCAGGAGGACTCCTAAGTTGCGGACCCTATCTGAGGGGTATAAAATTTGACCCCCCAGCCTAAGCGTTGGTGTATTAGCCAAATTATTGGGGGGGAAACACAACAGCCACTCGGTCTTATCCGGGTTGAGCACCAGTTTGTTAGCACTCATCCAGTTCTTAACGGCCTCCAGACCCTGGTTCATCACGTCCACCGCTTCATTGAGTTGGCACGGGGCGGACAGATACAATTGCGTATCGTCCGCATATTGATGGTATTTTATCCCGTGCCTCCGAATGATCTCGCCCAGCGGTTTCATGTATATGTTAAATAGTAGGGGGGATAAGACCGAACCCTGAGGTACTTCCACATGTTAGGGGCCTCAGGGACGATCTCTGCCCCCCGACTAACACCGACTGCGACCTGTCCGAGAGGTAGGAGGAGAACACCGCAGAACAGTGCCTCCCACTCCCACCTCCCGCAGTCGTCGCAGAAGGATACCATGGTCGATGTATCGAAAGCCGCTGAGAGGTCAAGGAGAACCAGGATGGGACGCATAGCCTCCATCTCTGGCCCTCCAGAGATCATCGGTCAATGCGACCAAAGCGGTTTTCTGTGCTGTAACCAGGTCTGAAGCCGGACTGGAAGGGGTCAAGATAGCTAGCTTCCTCCAAGGCCCGTCGAAGCTGAAAGGCCACCACCTTCTCAACAACCTTCCCGATAAAGGGAAGGTTGGAGACAGGACGAAAGTTGTTTAAGATGGCTGGATCTAACGATGGTTTCTTTAGGAGGGGTCTCACCACCGCCGATTTAAGTACGGCGGGGGAAGTGCCCCTCCCGAAGGGAGGCGGTGACAACCGCCTGGATCCAGCCATGTGTCACCTCCCTGCTGTTGCCACCAGCCAGGAGGGACACGGGTCCAGAATACAAGTGGAGGCACTTACAGCTCGGATGGCCTTGTCCACATCCCCAGAGGGCAACTTCCTGGAACTCAACCCAGAACTGGTGTGGCAAATAATCCTCCTGTGTGAAAATCCACTATGTGAAAACCCCAAATTGGCTATCACCACCTTTCTGTTGGTGATAGCCAATTTGGGGTTTTCACATAGTGGATTTTTTGATTTTGAGCCATTGTTGCAGTAAAGTTCTAATTAAAATGATTTTGAAAGTATTTGTGCGTTTTATGTTTGTCATTCATTCCATAAGAAATTATGCCAGCCTGCCTGCAGGTCATGGCCTTCTAAGATCAGAATTCTTTTATTCTTTAACTCAATCCAATCCTTCATCATTGTCATTGTTACTGCAGTTGTGTATATATAGGCTCCCTGTGTGCTTCCATCCATCGCTACGAAGATCTGCTGACTCTGCCTGCCTGCTGGTAAGTGAGCCGGGTTTTTTTCTTTTATTTTTTTAATGTATTTTAAAATAATATTTTATTTATTGTCCATATGATTTTTTAAAATAGTGGTATTCTGTGTTGATTCTTTTTTTAAATTGTCTTAGACTATTTAAAAAAAGATTCTATCCAAAATAAATTGAAACAAGCCATTTTTAAAATTTCTATGCACAATACTTTGAAATGGACTCAGGAGTCATGATTGACACAGTGAATTTGCACTTTTAATAATCAGGAAGATACATGGCATTGAAAAAAGTGACTGATGACCATTTTTCACACTTAGCGACAGAAATACGAATCTGTTGCTAAACATCAACATTTTGATTGCGTGACCATGAGGATGCCACAACGGTCACTAAGTGTGAAAATGGTCGCTAAGTGTGAAAAATGGTCATCAGTCCTTTTTTCAATGCCATTGTATCTTCCTGATTATTAAAAGTGCAAATTCACTCAGTGTCAATCATGACTCCTGAGTCCATTTCAAAGTATTGAGTATAGAATTTTTGAAAATGATTTTACTTCAATTTATTCTGTGTGGAATAGTTTTGAAATGGTTACAGTATAAATTATTGCTGGTGTAATATTTAACAATGGTTTTTAAGGATTTCTTTATTTATAGAATACCTTTTTATTATTTTGGGGGTATTTTTATTTTAAATTGTTTATAAAATATATTTACTACAAGAAATGTTCCTTTTTGCAAATGTTTTCTTTGTGATGCAATATGGTCAGACCAGGTTTATGTGTCTCAAAGTGGCTGCTATTCTATGGGCAGGCCAGGTTGGTGCAAGGCAGCTTTGCCAGATTTAGTGTGTTTCACCCTCGTTGAATTTTATATTGTATAAAATCATATAATTTTAAATTTTTTTAGATTATTAACATAATGAGTAGAAAAGAGGATGCAAATTCAACGACGATCTAAGAAATGAATTTCCTTTTCTTAAAAAAAACAAAAGCGATCACATAGTAAGATGTGAGAAATGTAATGGTGAATTTCTATTTCGCACGGTGGGAGGCATGATATTACAAAGCACTTGAGACACAGAAACATAAAAGATATGTAGCTGCTGCTGCATCTTCCTCCAGAATGCAGAAATATTTTCGTAAACCAACGTATGCAGACGAAGAAAAGAAAAATTAGCATTAGCAGAAGGACTTATGTCTTTTCATGCTATTAATCACAATCATTCTTCAGATCTATGGACTGTAACATCACAAGTTGTCAAATAGTTATTCAACAAAAAATTTACCTCTGCTAGAACAAAATCCGAGGGAATTGTGCGTAATGTGCTTTTCCCCCATATGCATTTTCAGAATTAAACAAAAATCTAGAGAAAATTAATTTTGGTATCCAGATATTCTGATGCATCTAATCATAAGGATATCAAATTATTTCCAACTTTTATTAAGATTTTTTGATTTGAGAACTGGAATACAAATTAGAATTTTAGATTTGTTTCTTTGCCTGGCGAAACTTCTGAAATAATTTTCAGTTCCATTATTAATATTTTGGAACAAAAACAATTTAAAACATAAAATAATTGCATATTGTGGAGGCAATACAAATGCAAATTTTGGAGGAAAAGCGAGAAGAGGTACAAATAATATTTTTTAAAATTAAACAAAAACCTTAATCAAAACATTATTGGTGTTGGGTTGTGCAGCGCACATAATACATAACGCCATTCAAACAGCTGCTGACTTGTTGCCCATAGATATGGAAAATATTATTGTTAAAATATATTCTTATTTCTATATATACACTGTGCGCGTTGAAATGCTTAAAGAATTTTGTGAAAATGCGGAAGTCGAATATCGCAAAATACTTGGATACAGTAAAATGCGCTGGTTAGCTCTTTGACAGCTGTCGAAAGAATTTGCAAATATACGATCCTTTGAAGTCCTACTTTCTATCACAGGATAAATGTCCTAGAATTTTAGAAGAGTTTTTTGAAAAAGAATCTTCAAAAATTTGGCTAGAGTTTGTACACAATCAAGCAGCTGTTTTTCAAAATAGTATAAAACTTATTGAAGGTGACAAAATTTCAGTAATCGAAGTAGCAAATGAACTTAATAATTTAAAATTTCAGTGTCAAGAGCGGTTAGAAAATATTTTTATTCCCATAACTATCTGTAATAGTATAAGGCAGCTAGAAGAACAAGGTGCAATAAATCGTGCAGACACCATGAATCATGTTAAAAAGTTCTATAGTAACTGTGTAGATTATTTAGAGGAGTGGACGGTACATTACAATGATATTGAACATTTTAATTGGGTTGCATTAAAACAAGAACTTGATAGGCATGATGCGCAAAAATCATTCGATCATATTAATCAAAATTTCCCAAAAAGTGATATTTCTGAAACTAATCTTTTTACTGAGGTATCATTATTAAAAAAATATATGAATAAGGAAAAGGTTGAATCTTGGACATCAGCAAAAATGACAATAGAGAACAATGGTTAGAAATATTTCATCATTTTCAAACAAACCATATTTCATACAATAATGTATTAAAAATTGTGGAATACGCACTGTCCTTACCAGGAACTAATGCTGTGACTGAATGCATTTTTTCTACGGTAAATCAAGTGTGGACATCAGAAAAATCACAATTAAGTGTTGAGCTGCCATCAACCTCTGACGAAAAGGGGATTAGTGGGTCGGCCTTGCCGAGGGTGGAGGACCCTGGACAGGGTGTTAAGGCTCGGCCTAAGTCAGTAGAGCAGCTGTCAACCTCCGACGGAAAGTGGGTTGGTGGGTCGGCCTTGCAGAGGGTGGAGGACCCTAAACAGGAAGCTAAGGCTCTGCCAAAGTCGATAGAGCAGCCGTCAACCTCCGACGGAAAGGGGGTTGGTGGGTCGGCCTTGCAGAGGGTGGAGTACCCTAGACAGGGAGTGAAGGCTCGGCCGCAGTTGGTAGAGCTGCCATCAACCTCCAACGGTAGGAGGGGTGGTGAGTCGGGCTTGTGGAGGGTGGATGTCCCTGGATGGGGTGTCGACGCCAGGAAGGGTGGAAGGAAACATGGTGGCCACCAGATACTGAAAGAGTTCCGATTCAAGAGGGCTATGCCTCCAGAGGTTTGGGATTCATGAAAAAGGGACCAAGGGAAATGGGTGCGGGTCATCTTGGGGACACGTCATCCCAACCATCGGACCCCGGGGAAAGGGCCCTGCGGTGGGGGATAGTGTTGTGACTCAGCAGTTCTGCTGAGAGTTTTTTCGGGATACAAAATTCAGTATGCAGCTGGGGCTTGTGGGAGGAAGTTTGGAGATAAAAGGAAGGATGCTGCCACGCCCCAGTTGCTGGAGTCAACATCGTTCCTTCGTGAGTGTCTTGGTTTGTACAACATTGCTTGCTGAATTAATCGTGATTTATTGCTTGTTACACTTGGATAAGTGCTTTGGTGTTTCATGTAAACCTGATCCATGCAGAGGGTGGAAGAACTGCTGCGTTTGTTAATGAGCTGTCAAGAGGGGGTCAGAACACACACACACACACACACACACACATATATATACATTGTTATCATTATCCCTCCTTTATTTGACTGTATCCTGTATCATAACATTTCCCCCCCTAATAATCAAAACTTAACTAACTTTAATTTAGTTCTTTTTTATTAACCTTTATATAAACCAAAAAGATTTCTAATCTTCCTTTCATGGGTAACATTCAATATTCATATCCAATTATTACTTATCATAACAATATATATGTATACATTATTATCATTGATTATTCATTTGACTATATCTGTTGTCACTAAATTTCACTAAGTTTAACTAGTTTTAAATTATACACTTCCATCTATCAACTTGTATCTTTCCAGTAGCAAAACAGTCCCATGTCTTCTGCCATTTGTCGTATCAGTCCTCTAATCATGCCCTTAATCAAATTTGTATGGACTCCTCTTAGCAACTCATTGCTTATAAAATCTCTCATGTAATTTTGATGCCCTTCTTCTGTTTCCTTAATCAGCTTATCTTTAATTGTCATTAGTGTTATCAATGATGTTGCTAATAAAATTTCTCTCTTTAAATCGATAAATTCTTTTGTTTTTCTTCTTCTGTATCTTGCCATCTGGGGTAGAGTTCCCCTCCATTTAATTCCTCTTTCCATTTCCAGACACAAACCAATCACCATAAATATCAGTGGATTTAATTTCTTTATGGTCAATTTCCTCTTCAGTTTTTAGGATTCTAACCTCCACTTTTTCACTTGAAACATCTCCAACTTCTTCATCATATTTTACTGTTAGATGCTCTAGGTCTTACAACTTCTTCTCCGTCCTCTCAAATGTGTTTGATAATTTTTGAATTTCTAAGAATATCTTTTGCAGGCTTAAAGTTTCTTTCTGCTGTTGAAATTCTGCCATTATCTCCAGCTGACAAACACTGCTGCTCTGGCTTGGAAGGTTTTTACAAGGTTAAGCATAAATTCACAACAAGATTTTATTTTCACTTTTCTCTGGTTAAAGATATACTTCAAAGGAACATCTGTATGCATTTCTTCTTATCACTCTCTATAAACAAGCAGTGAGACCTTGAAGTGCCAAGCCAGGATAATCAGTGAGGAAAGTAAAAGTGTTTTGTTTCCAATACATAAACCTCCAGCCTCCGAGTAGCAGTGTTTTTCTTTCCCTCTGTTGTTACAATTTACTTTGTTTCCTTTTGTATCGTTTTTATATTCCAAGTTTAAAAAAGGTCAGATTCTTGAATGAGTTAGAGTAGAAGGGATGGGGGAAACACCTCCAGTAATGAAGAAGAATTTCAGTCTGTAAGTTACAAAGAATAATAAAAAAAAAAATAGAAGAAGAAAACTTAATCCATTCATTTTAAAAGGCTTGCATAAATTCCATCCATGAACATAGCATTTAAAAAGTAAGATAACTCACTGTCCAAAACATTCAAAGCTTAATTCCACCGCTTATTTCTTCTGTTCTCACATTTAAATTAACTTTAAGTTTATTATAGGCAGACTCTTTTAAAACGGTAAAAATTCCTCACCAGCTGGAAACATTTTCTCTTTCCGTATCCTTCCATTTTGGAGCTGCCCCGTCTTCATCAGCCTAATGGCTTGATTTTTTGTCACCAGCTTGAAGAATGTCTCTTGTATCGATCAGGGACTTTGTGATGTCCCTGAGATCAGCAAGATGTATTCTTCCTGTTCACTGTCTCTGCGGGACGGTTTAGGTCCAATTGGACCACTGAGCGGCAAAAGTATCAGTTGCGGTCTCGGAGCATCAAGACTGCATGTCCATATCGTTGCGACGTTGGCTCTTCCCCTCTTTGCTCAATCTTAATATCTTAAATGTAAAGGTTCCTACACACATATGTGCTAGTCGTTACCGATTAGTCTCAGGGCTGGGATAAAATCCTTGATCATTGTTCTCTGGTGTTTCTAGCTTCTCTAAATCCTCTGTAGCCAAATCGGCTTGAGGCAGTTTGAAGAAATCTCCTCCTCCTCTTCAAACTTTTCTGAGCTGGAACTGGCTTTGACAATTATTAGAATAAACAAATCCTAATTCTAGAGTAATATTGGTACCAATATGGAACCAATAACAACAGCAATAGCACTTAGACTTATACACCACTTCATAGTGCTTTACATTCCTCTCTAAGCAGTTTACAGAGTCAGCATATTGCCCCCCAAGAATAAGGATCCACATTTTATCAACTTCAGGAGGATGGAAGCCTGAGTCAATCTTGAGCCAGTCAGAATCAAATTCCTGGTAGTAAGTAAAGTCTGAAATACTGCATTCTAACCACTGCCCCACCACAACTCTATCTTTCATAATGTACAAGCATCAAACTGTCAAGAACCTTTGGCATAACTACATTTGTATTTTACACTCCTAAGATAAGCAATGTCATCTTGACTCAGAGCTATCACATGTAAATATGCTCATTTTCATCATTAGATGTTTCTGAGTCCTACTGATTTAGATTGGAATTTGTGTCTCAGCTTGGCGGGGGGGACTTCTTGACATGTCAAGAACAAAACACAGTGAAGACAGCCGATGAAGGGAGAGGGGGATGTACAAAGATTTGAGTAAATGCATAGATAAAACTTTACCAAAAAAAAAAAAAACTTAAATTGTCAGGGCAACTGATCTCATATAAATGTTTTTAAGGATATAACAGTGAGAAAGTAATGAATTCATGCTTAGCTTATTATTAAAAAGTAACAAGAATTAAATGCAGGTGATACATGCTGTTTTGTAAACATTATTGAAATGAGGAATTCTAAGAAATATGAATTGCTTTTTAGCTAAAATGAATAATTTTTAAACAAATATTTGAATTTATGAAATACTAACATTTGATTTTATTAACATCTATTGATGTCTTGCTATAAGGCAAGGAACCAAATATTACTTGGTTAAGAGCCACTCTTTGCCTTTAAATGTTACGTTGGAGAGATTATTCATGAGAAGACAAAAAAGTAAGCATGATTTAACTGTATGAATTAGTTACATTTTATTTAAATTAATATGTAATTAAATAAATGAAAAGTAGCTGACATTTTTGT
>NW_022473591.1:0-22500 GCF_009769535.1 Thamnophis elegans
ATTCTCTATTCTATTCCATTCCATTCCTTCACTTTCTATTCTATTCTATTCTATTCCATTCCATTCCATTCCATTCCATTCCTTCTTTATTCTCTATTCTATTCTTTTCTATTCTATTCCATTCCATTCCATTCCTTCTATATTCTCTATTCTATTCTATTCCATTCCATTCCATATTCCATTCTATTCTTTTCCATTCCATTCCTTCACTCTTCTCTTCTCTTCTCTTCTGTTTTATTCCATTCCATTCCATATTCCATTCTATTCTATTCCATTCCATTCTATTCCATTCCATGTTCTGTTCTGTTCTATTCTATTCTATTCTATTCTATTCTATTCTATTCTATTCTATTCTATATCCATTTATCCACACATATCATTTCCTGCTTTTTATTATGGGTATTCCTCGACTTAACGACAACAACCGAGTCCCGAAATTTCTGTTGCTAAGAGAGACCCTTGTTAAGTAAGCTTTGCCCCTTCTCAGATCTTTCTTGCCATGGTCCTTAAGTGAATCAGGGCCGTTGTTAAGTGACTAACACATTCGTAAAGTGAATCCGGCTTCCCCATTGGTTTTGCTTGTCAGAAGGAGAAATTCCTTGGAGAAATTCTTTGTCTCAAATGCTATGAGGTTTCCTGCCAGAGCTGGGGGTTGGACTAGATGATTTCCAAGGCCCCTTCCAACTCTCTTCCTCTGCTCAGTTCCTCTCGGGCATCCTCAAATTTTTCCGTGAGGCAAGTAATGAAATGTAAAACAAAAGGAAGGGGGAGAAATATTATTACCCGGGCGAATAAGCAAGCCGACTGTATTTAATTTTCCAAGAAAGCAGACGGGAAGGAAATCAAATTTATTTGGGCTCCGTTCCACCGCCCCCAACCCACTCCGAAGCAGCAATGTGGTCCCTGCGCGCAGCTGAGCTCGGAGAAATTGTGCCCTGCAGAGCCGGAATGAAATGCTCCTTGCCAAATATGATTGAGCTGTAATCTAGCGGGGATTGGCGACTCCCTGCCCCTAATTGCCAGCAGAACAGGCTGCACCTGCCGAGGCCGAAAACTTCAACTCCTGATTTACGAGGGAGAGGAGATTTATTTCTCCGTCTTTGGTCTTAATTTTTTTGCACAGGGAAAAAGGCAAAAAAACAACAACATACACCCCACCACCCCAAACAAACCGCAGAACCCCAGTTCTGCAACAGCCTGATTTCCTGCCCGAAGGAAAGTAGCCGGCCGCGATAGAGAATTCAGAGTAATGAGAGTTGGAAGCAGAGGTGGCATTCAGACGGTTCGCACCGGCTCAACCGAACTGGTTTGTGGAAATCACGGGTGAGTTTGCCCAACCGCCTCGGCTCTATGCCATCCTGTTTAGGCACATTTTTGAGGCTGGGAACAGGCGCGGAAGGGGTACAAAGCGGCTGTGCGGCTAACTGGTGGTAACAAAAATGTGAAAACCACTGCTGGTTTGAAGGGACCTTGAAGGTCTTCTAGTCCAACCCCGTCCTCGAGCAGGAGACCCTGCGCCATTTCAGACGAATGGATGTCCAATGTCTTCTTGAAAGCCTCCAGTGATGAAGCTCCCACAACTTCTGGAGGCAACTTCTGTTCCATTGATTAACAGAATAATGGAGGTGGAAGGGACCTTGAAGGTCTTCTAGTCCAACCCCCTGCTCAAGCAATAGACCCTATACTGTTTCAGGTAAATGATAGCGCCGATCTCGTCTTAAGAACCTCCACCCATAACTTCTGGAGGCAACTTCTGTTCCGCTGGTTAATTGTTCTAACTGTCAGGAAATTTCTCCTTGGTTTCAGGTTGCTTCTCTCCTTGATTAGTTTCCATCCGTTGCTTCTTGCCCTGAACTGGACAAGATAATCGTAACTATAATAAATTTATTTCACGTCAAAGTAAACAATAAGAAGGAGGAGACATTGGAACAATCCTCCCATAGTTATACTGTAAAGTATTGAGGAAATAATGCCCTAGAAATGCTAATTGACTATTAGCGTAATAAAGTAATTGTCCTAGCATAGAACTCATAGCAACAGAACAGAATATTTAGGATAGAGATAGTAGGAAGCAGCTTGTGCTTCGAATAGATTTGCAACTTTTGGTTTTATATCTTGGTTTTTTGGCTTTTCAAAATAGAAGACCAGCCAATCCATCTCTCTCTCTCTCTCTCTCTCTCTCTCTCTCTCTCTCTCTCTCTCTCTCTCTCTCTCTCTCTCTCTCTCTCTCTCTCTCTCTCTCTCTTCCCCTCCCTCTCTCTCTTTCTCTCTCCCTCCCTCTCCCTCCCTTCCTCCCTCCCTTTCCCTCTCCCCCCCGTCTATATCACATATTGCGTAGTTTCGATGGCCAGGTTGCGATATTTTGTGATTTTTTTCCCCAGTTCTTTTTCTTCGACTCTGGTGTCTCCTGGTACCGTGATATCAATAAGTTGTACGTTTCGGTTTTCGACAACCGCGATATCTGGCGTGTTGTGTTCCCAATGACGATCTGTCTGTATTCAAAAGTCCCACAAGTTCTTCACCGTCTCATTTTTTATAACTTTTTCCACTTTAGGGTCCCATGACTTTCTGGATACAGGTAAGTCGTATTTTTTACATAATGAATAACAACAACAATAATAATAATTTCATCTTCTCTTAACGACCCCATAATCCCTTGCAAGGTGAACTCTGGGCAACCAAATGGAGCTAGCAGAGTGTTTTAATGGCCAGATGCCCTTCCTGTTGCCAATGCAGAGTTTTGTTCGGTAGATAAATTCTCATCGTGAGAGAGAAATATCTTCCTCTACCTAGGATCGAACTCACAGCCTCCTGATTGTGAGGTGAGAGCTTCACCCTTACGACCGCTGCAGCATCCTCGTGGTCATGTGATCCAGATGCTTGGCCTACTGACTCATACTTATGACGGTCACAGCGTCCCATGTGGGGCGGGAGGGTCACGTGCGATCCCTTCTTGCAACCTTCGGACCAGCAAAGTCAGAGGAGGAAGCCAGATTATCTGTATAACCATGTGACTCACTTAACGACTACAGCAATTCGCTTAACAACGGTGCCAAGAAAGTTCGTCAAGTGGAACAAGGCTTGCTTAACACCTGTCTCTTGCTTAGTAATGGAAATTTGGGGCTCAGTCGCGGTTGAGGACTACCTGTAGAGAACACACACACACACACACACACACACACACACACACACACACACACTGATGTCCAGTTCTTCCCAGCAGAAAAAGCAGCCGGTGTTTTGATGGCTCTTTAGAATCTGGGTCAGTTTAATTGAGTACATGAAGCACCTCCCCAATTTATCTCTCTGCATTTGGGGGTGGTGGGGTGGGCTGAGCCAAGAGGCCGACCCTCTTCCAGATGTTATTTGTTCTGGAAAATTTCTAAGAAGGTCCGTGAGGCCTGTGGAGGCCTTCCTGGAAAAATCAGACCACGCAAACAGCTGACGCGATGCTCTCCGGCCAGCGTGCTTCCTGCTAAAACGCCTTTAATTAGGAAAGGGTCGTTAAAAAAAGACCAGAAAGGTACAAAGGGGAGCGGGGGGGAGGAAGCAGGAAAAGCAGAATATTTCTCCCTCTGCGTTCATCATCCCCAATGACGCTGTGGGGCTCATCTGAAGTGCCCATCTCTTTAAAATAAAACTTTTAAAATAACAAGGCCCGGAAGAGCCGAGATTCAAAGCAGAAATGTTGATTTATTTATTTATTTATTTATTTAGAAATCGCCTTATAGCAAAATTCCATGCAGAAAATCCAAGCAAGCCTTGTGGCAGCGGGGGGGTGGGGGGGGGAGAGATGCGCATCCCTAAATTATATACCTGTACTCCAATTGTTTTTTGTCACTTTGGAGAAGTGAGGGGAGCCAAATGTCAACGTAAAGCGTTTTCCATGCTTACGATCAGGTTAACCCTTGAAAGAAAGGGAGGGAGAATTCCAGGCGTGCCTTCGAGGGACCTCAGATTTCTACAGCAGGTGTGTGAGGTGCGGAAGTCTACAACCTTCTGCAGCCCTTTGTTGGTGGATGTGATTTATGACACAGACTGAGGGGAACGGGGACACAGGGCTAAAAGTCAGCCACCCTTAAACGGAAACGAGATCTGACTCCACGGTGGGCATTGCCAAAAGGTTGCTTCTAATAAATGGCTGGATTTCTTTTGAACCTGGCCTCGGTTGTGGGCCGATACAGTCAAAAAAGTCAAGATGGTGGCCGCAAAGGAAGCTCCTTCCATGAATGGAGCAGCTTGGATTGGAGCATTAGGGTTGCCACGCTGACTTTTCCTTTCAACTCTGCCCAGAAGACACCCAAGAACCCAACACGGGTCCTAGAACTGTGATGGCAAAACTATGGCATGCGTGCCAGAGGTGGCACACGGAGCTCTCTCGCGCTGACGCCAGGGGCTCTTCTAGTTTTGGAGCGCATGTTTTGGCACGCGTATTCATGTGACCAGGCCAGCTGGTCTTCACAGCTGCAGGAGCACTGGGAAACACCCTGAAAAACACCCCCAAAACAGGCCATTTTGGGGGCGTTTTGAGACCATTTTGGGGCATTTTTCAGACCATTTTTGAGCCACGTTTTACCCCAAAAGCAGCCGAAAAATGGCCTGAAAACTGTCCCCAAAACGCTCTGAAAAGAGCCTGAAAAGTGGCCTTAAAAGCCCCCCAAAAATGACCTGAAAATGACCTGAAAAAAGAAGCTTCTTCAACTCTGAGTGGGTGGAGGGGAAATGGAAGGATTTATATTCCTTGCAGACAGCTGGTCATTTGCATGCTTTTTAGAGGGTCGTTGAAGCCACTTGGAGGTTTATCTAGGCCCTCATGATAGGACCACTTATCTCCAGTTTACAACCCAGTCCTTTCACCAGTTCCAAGAAGGTTCTACACCCATCTGCACAATTCAGGTGGCCCTGAGGGCACAGTTAAACCTCCAAGGGGCCTCAACGACTCTCTAAAAGGATGCAAATGACCAGCTATCTTCAAGAAGGACAAATCCTTCCATTCTCCAGAACTGAAGAAGCTTCTTGGATGATAAGAGAAAGGCCTTCAAGGGGAAAAAAAAAAGGAAGTCCAGTTGCCTCTTGAAGAAAAATCCTTTGGGATAGACCAGGTCTGCAAACATTGACCCTCCAAGATCTCAAGAAGATTTCAGCTCCTTCTTTGAACACACATCCGAAACTCCACCAGGGCTCCACCGGGATTCTTCCCTCCCCCCACCCACCACATCTTCCACGCTGAATTCTGGCCATTGTACTCTTTCAGTCACATCTTCTATGTTCCTGGAGCCTTTCTCCCCTCTGTTGTGGCATCAGTGACATCACAAAGCCCCCCACCGGGTGGTCTTCAAGCAAAGCTGACCACTGATAAGCCGCAGTAGCAGCCGCGTAAGAAGGCCCTCTTCCCCAAAGAGTAGGGTACCACCATCTCCTCTCTGGGGAAGGCAGAGTGGGGGGGTGTCGCAAGCCAGATTCCCCTAGGAAGGAGACCTTGGCTATCTACCTGGCTTCTCGGAATGTCCTCGGCGCTGACCGAGCTGATCGCCACCCGAGGGAGGGCTGAGCCGCCATGTTGCGCATGGCCGACCAAGGTTCTAGAACGCAGAGACAGCCAAGATGCTAATGCCAAGGGACATGACAGAGAAGGAACTGCCAGAAGAATCATGTGAGCTGGAAGCTGCCACAGTCCTGCCTGAGTCCTGCCTCCAACATCTGGACAGCAGCAACTGGAAAGAGCGTATCTCCTGCCTCGAGGCGCTGGAGAGGGCCGTGGAAGAGATGGAAAACCATCAAGTGCCCTGCCAGGCGCTGGTCCGGCTGCTCCACAAGGAGCCCGGCTGGAACGAAACCAAACTCCAGGTGATGCAAAAGAAGCTGCACATCGTCACCCTCATCGCCCGCAAGGGCAACTTCTCCAGGACCTCCGCTCGGTTCGTCCTGGGCAACCTGGTGGATAAGATTGGAGACGTCATCTGCAGCAGCGACACCAAGGAAGCCCTCACGGCGGTGGCGGAAGCCTGCGGCTTGCCCTGGACGGCCGAGAAAGTGACCAAAGCCGCTTTCATGCAAGATAGCCCCAGAACTCACGCAGAGACCTTGAACTGGCTCTCGGAAGCCATCCGAGATTTCGGCTTCGATGGCCTGGAGGCCAAAATGTTTGTCAGCTACATCAAAGTTTCCTTGTCCGCGGCCCACCCAGACGTGCGGACCTCTGCCTTCAACCTCCTCAGCATGATCTTCCTCTATGTGGGGAGCCCCCTGAGGGGCTTCTTTGAGGACGAAAGACCCCTCCTGCTGTCCCAGATAGACGCCCGCTTCGAACAGCTGAGTGGCCAAAGCCCCCCGCCTCAAATCCGGGGCCGCTGCAGGTTCTGTCGGAACTCTGCCAATGCGCAGCAAGGAGGGGACGCGCAACCCTACTGGAAGAAGAACTCGGTGGACCTCCGCCAGAAGATCTCCGCGGAGCTGATGTCCAAAGTGCAGGACGCCAGCTGGAAGGTGCGGAAGGAAGGGCTGGAGGAGGTCTCCGGGATCCTCAGCGAGATCACGTCCATCCAGCCCCACCTGGGAGACCTCCCGCTGGCCTTGAAAGCTTGCCTGCACGACTCGAACAAAGTTGTGGTGAAGCAGACCTTGGTCGTCCTGCAGCAGCTCGCCAAGGCCATGGGCCCCGGGTTGAAGCATCACGTCAAGACCCTGGGCATGTCCATCCTGGCGCTGCTCAAAGATAGCAAAAGTAGCTTGAGGCCCCTGGCTCTCGCCACCATCGAGGCTTGGGCAGAGCACACCGGCATGAAAGAATGGCTGGAAGGAGATGACCTCTTTGCGGATCCGAAGAAGGACATGGTGTCGCCCAGGCAGGGCTTCCTGGGCTGGCTGGTGGAGAAGCTGCCGTCTTCCAACTCGGCTTCTGCTGACCTTCTCCGTTGTGTCCCTCACCTCTATTCGGCCTTGGAGAATTCGCACGAGGAGACACGCGCAGCCGCGCAGGAGGCCCTTCCATTTTTCCTTCTCCACCTCGGCATTGAGAAGATGTGCGAAGCCACCAGCAAGCTGAAGCCAGCTTCTCGGGACCAGGTCCTCCTCGTGCTGGAAAGAGTAAAAGAAAGCCGATCTTCCAAGGCCACCCTTAGCTTGTCAAGGACCCTGTCCAAGCTCCCGCGGGGCAAGTCTTGGTCCAGATCAGAGGTGGCTCCTCCTCCTCCTCCTCCTCCTCCGCCATGCCCACCAGCCCCTTCCTCCTCGACAGAAAACGTTGGGTCCAACGAGATGAGCATGGATGTCCGAAAAGCCAACTCGGAAGGAACGGTCCCGAAAACGAAGCGATTCCCAGCCACGAAGTCCCAAACCAAAGTTGCCTTAAAGGAAGGTCCCGGCAAGCTCGGTCCCATTTTTATGATTGTCCCCAAAGGCAAAGAGCAGAGGGCCAAGGAGGAGAAGGCGTTGAAAGTCCTCCGGTGGAACTTCAGCACCCCTAGCAGCAAATATATCGAGCAGCTGAAAGCTCAGATGTCCGGTTGCTTCTCCAACTGGCTGCAGGAGGAGATGTTCCATTCCAACTTTCAACACCACATCAAAGCGTTGGCGGTGATGTCCAAGCACTTGGAGACCGAGAAAGACGGGGTCCTCAGCTGCTTGGACCTCATCTTGAAGTGGCTCAGCCTTCGATTGTTCGACACCAACACTTGGGTCCTCATGAAGACCCTAGAGTACCTTCAAAGACTCTTCCACCTGCTCATGGAGGAGAAGTACCAGCTGACGGATAGCGAGGCGTCCTCCTTCTTGCCTTATCTCCTCCTGAAGCTGGGAGGAACCAAAGAGTCCATCCTCAAAGAAGTCCGGGCAATTGTGAAGCAGATGTTCTTCATCTACCCGGCCTTCAAGACTTTTTCTTTTCTCCTCGAAGGTGCCCAGGCCAAGAACACCAATCAACGGATAGGATGCTTGAAAGAGTTGGGATGGATGCTGAAGAAATATGGCCCGGAGGTCTGCCAGCCGAACCCCAGCAAAATTCTGAAAACCCTCCTGGTCTTGACTGGAGACTATAACAATGCGGTCCATACTGCAGCTCTGAAGGTCATCGCAATCGCCCGGGATGTCTTTGGACTGGAAGCCTTTCGGGTCATTGGGAATATTTCGGAGAAACATATGGGCCTTTTGGAGGACAGCATCAGGGAGGTAGGAGCTAAGGATGTCCGAGAGGAGAAAATGAAAAACCAACTCTCCAAGTCTTATTATGTAGAAGGTTCCAGGCAGAACGTCACAACCGGAAATCAGGTCGAAGAGGAATATTCAGATTCCGTTCAAGAGCAGGAGGACATCAACCAGGTGGACAGCTCCCCAAATCCCAAGTCGGCAGTTGGAGACCCACCAGGGATGAATATGGAAAATAGGGTCTCATCCAACATCAATATGATCATTTGCCACGTGGCTAGCGGTAGCATTGTGACAAGTACGGAGGCCTTAGCCCAGATCCAGGAGATTTTGGAGCAGGAGGACAACGTGGAACTCATGTCTGGCCACATCAACCCATTTCTGATAGCCACCCTCCGCCAGATGAAGTTCATCCACCATCTCCATGTCACAGCAGAGGAAGAAGCGCGGAAGGAACAGGTGGTGGGGTTTTATCACTCCATCACTTGCAACCTGGTGTCCCTCTTCCAAGTAGACATCTTGGCCCAGGAAGCTTCTGCTGGAGTGCTGAAGGACCTCATCAGTTGCCTCATCAGCTTCTTGTTGGATTCTCCCATCGAAGAGCTTCCAGAAGAGCAACCCACTAAACTGGTGGTAATGAAGGTTCTCGAGAAGTCCAACCAGACCAGAATTCTTAGTTCTTTGCTTCTCCTCCTCCAGGAAAGTATGACCGCTTCCAACAACCTCTTTGCTTTTTCGGAAATGGTGGCCAAGTGCTTGTGGAAAACAGCCAAGAGGCTCCCTCAAACCATCGACAGCATCTACCTAGACCAGATCCTGCTGGATGTCCACCTATTCATGAAGGTCCTGCCCAAGGAGAAACTAAAGCAATATCAGAGCAATTATCCGCTGCGGGCCCTGAAGATTCTTCTCCACACCCTTTGCAAGTTGAAGGGTGAGGAGATCTTGGGTCATCTCACGCTGATCGAGGACAGGGGAGACTCCGATCTGGAAGCCAACCTGAGGAAAGTTCTCAGCCACTTTGAGGGACAGCCTGTCATGGACCGAGACTCGGGCTCTTTTTCTCTGGCCCAGGACCAAGTCAACCGAACGTTGGCTGAAATTTTCAAGAAGATCAACTCCAAGGAAACCGCCAGGGCTGGTCTGGAAGACCTCCACGAATTCAAGGAGAGACATCCCGAAGCTGACTTAGAACCTTACTTGAAAAACTGTTCCCTTCTCTTCCGGAGTTACGTCAAACACGGCTTAGCGGTTATAATGTCCGAGAGGAGAAACAAACCGAAAACCGACATTTTGTCCGAGATCGATGGGTGAAGCCAGGTCTCCCCTTCCCAAATGCCTTAAGTAAGGAATTCCAGGTGCAGAAGAAGAAGAATCCACAAAGGAGTTAGGTATACTTTTCAACTCAATCCCTCCTTGCATGCCGGAAAGTCATCGACAAGGTGAAAAACTAAAACAATAAAATCAGCTGTCTCTTGTTCAAAAGGCTGCACGGTGGCAAGGCTGTAATTTGGGGTTAGTGGGCAGGGTTTGCTTCAAGGGTGAAATCCTCCTGGATGAGTTTCCGTCCATTTTTTTCTTGTCCTGCCTTCAAATGCTTTGGAAAATAATTTGACTCCCTCTTCTTTGGGGCAACCCCTCAAATTACTGGAAGAGTGTTATTATGTCCCCCCTAGTCCTTCTTAATCAGTCCTTCTTAATCCTTAATCAGGTACCAGTTTAAAAGGCCTTGGTAAGGCCACACTTCGGTGATGTAGAAAAGATGTGGAGACTCTAGAAAGAGTGCAGAGAAGAGCAACAAAGAAGATTAGGGGACTGGAGGCTAAAACATATGAGGAACGGTTGCAGGAACTGGGTATGTCTAGTTTAATGAAAAGAAGGACCAGGGGAGACATGATAGCAGTCTTCCAGTATCTCAGGGGCTACCACAAAGAAGAGGGAGTCAAACTATTCTCCAAGGCACCTGAGGGTAGAACAAGAAGCAATGGGTGGAAACTAATTGAGAGACGCAACTTAGAACTGAGGAGGAATTTCCTGACAGTTAGAACAATTAATCAGTGGAACAGAAGTTGCCTCCAGAAGTTGTGAATGCCCCAACACTGGAAGTCTTTAAGAAGATGTTGGATAGCCATTTGTCTGAAATGATATAGGGTTTCCTGCCTAGGCAGGGGGTTGGACCAGAAGACCTCCAAGGTCCCTTCCAACTCTGTTATTCTATTCTATTCTATTCTATTCTATTCTATTCTGTTCTGTTCTGTTCTGTTCTATTCTGTTCTGTTCTATTCTTCATTCAAATATGTCGTATTCTGTTCTATTCTATTCTATTCTATTCATTAAATTCATTTCGGTGTGTGATGAAAATGCCCCCCTGCATTTATTGACGGCTGAAGATTCATGGGACCACTCTCATCTTGGAGTTGGAGTTAAAGAACAGCAAAATAATATTTCCAATGGGAACCCTCTTCATCCATCCTTCCCCGCACTCCGGTATATTTTCTTCTCGATGTATCAAGCCTTAAATTACAGTTTAGGGGCTGCCGTAACCATCCTTCAGGCCAAATGGGGCCTTAAGAGGGCTCTCTGATTACAGAGTCATTTACTATATATATATATATATATATATATATATATATATATATATATATATATATATATATATATATACACACACACACGCACACGCACACGCACACGCACACAGCAGTGAAAGGGGGGGGGGGAAGAAACCTTTGTGTCATAAATATGCAGAGGAAGCTTGCGTGTAACTAGGAAATGCGTCATGTCAGGAAAGACAAATATTATTTCCCAAACTTCTTGCAAAGATCATAAGCTGGGTTGAAACCGCGTCCTGTGGCCCCCCCAGAGCAAGGAACGCAGGGGAACCCCAGGGGAGCAGAGGGTGTTTGAACAAATGTGTTTTGCTCAACCCGGCGTGAGAAGAAGGAGGCAGCAGCCGAAAGGGTGGAAAAATCAGCAGGTTGGAAATAGGGAAGAAAATGGGGATTTTCAGCTGGGGATTTGAAAAAAAAAATATTGTCCCACGTTGCTAGAATGTTAAAAATGCCCTGAAATACAAGTAGTCATCGACTTACGACCACAAGTTTCCAACGCTAAATGAGGCCACCGTTAAGGGAGTATTTTGTCCCCATTGCATGACGTTTCTCGCAACGGTTGTGTTGTGACTCAGCAGAGGTTTGCTGTGAGTTGCGTCGGGATGCAGGAATAACAATGCAGCTGGGGCTCGTTAGTGTCGGCTTCTGGAGATAAAAGGACTGATGGTGCCACGCCCTGGTTGCAGGAGTCAACGTTCATCGTTCATCGGTCGTGGTTTGTTTGTGAGAGGCACTTGGATAAGTGGTTTGCTTTCTGTAACCCTGATTCAAGGAGACACTTGGAGAAGTGAATTGCTTTGTAAGAGATTTTGTTTTGCATTCTGTTATCTTCTTGCCAGAGACTTTATGTTTATTTTTGGGCTCGCAGCCAGAGTGAGCCAAGGACTGATAAAGTTATTTCCTTTGAAGTCTGTCTGACTGTCGTCTTTGAACCAGCGGAGAAGGGGGGACAAAACAGGTTGTTAAGTTAGTCACCTGGTTGCTAAGTGAATCTGGGTTTGCTTGTCAGAAGCTCGCAAAAGGGGATCATGTGACTCCAGGATGTTGCAACCGTCATAAAGTGAGTCAATTGCCAAACATCGATCACATGACCACAAGGGATGCTGCAATGGGTCATAAGTTTTGAAAAACGGTCATAAGACAAATAGAAAGATAGAGAAAGATAGAAAAAGTAAAAGAAAGAGACAGATAGAGAGAGAAAAGGGAGAAAAAAATAAAAAGAGAAAGAGAAAGGGAGAGAGACAAACAGAGAGAGAAAGCAAAAAGAGAAAAAAGAAATCGCGAGAGAAAAAGATAAAGAGAGAAAAAGTGAAAGAGAGAAAGTGTAAGAGAGAGAAAAAAAGGAAAGAAAGAGAAAAAAGAAGGGGGAAAGAGAGAGAGAAAGGAAGGAAAAGAGAGGAAGTCCAGATTTTGGCACGCGTTGCAAAAAGCTTTCAAATCATTACCCAACCGAGGGCAAACAGACCCTTCACACATGGTTACTTCAGCCCCATTACGGCTCCATTAAACCCTCCCACCCTCTCCTCCTCCTCCTCCTCCTCCTCTTCTTCCTCTTCCCCTCTCCCCCCCCCCCCACAAGAACTACTCCCAACGCGGGCGCTCGCTCGAGTCATCAGTGTTAATTGCTGGCAGAGCAGAGAGGAAGCTCGTAAAAGGGAGAATTGCTTTGGAAGGCTTAATCTGATTAATTAGTTGTTTCCATTTTAAAACCGGCCGGGCGGGGTGGGGAGGGGAGGGGAGGGGGGGGAGAGTTAATACAAAGTTAATATTTATTATTCCTCCTAATGCAAAGGATGGGAATGAGCCATTAGGCTGGAGCGAGGGGCGCGCGCGCTCGCCTTTGCGCCGAGGAGGCGCGCAACCGCTCCGGAGCGAAAGCGCGGGCCAGCCAAGCGCACATTGGCGGCTAATGAGAAGCGTGCGGCAATCCCCGAGCTCCGTGGGTCGCGCGGGCATTAATTGCAGGCTGCAAATTACGGCGAGGGTGAAATTAAAAGAGCGATTTCCAATTAGACGGTCCAAGGAGAGAGAGAGAGAAGCGGAGATCTTTCACGCCCCCGCTTCGCCCTTCAGCGCCTCCCGAGAAGGTTTATTAAAAGGCTTTGGAACACCCCCAAAGGAGATCCTAATTTGTGGGTTCGGGATGTGCTGGACTTCCCACGAATCCCATGCAAGGGTGGCCCCGGGGCGGATCTGGAAGAGAGGCAGGGAGCAGGGGAAGATGATGTCCTTTGGGAAGTCAGTTGTGACATTGGTAGCTCCCTACTATGGGATGAGGGAGGGATGGGGGGAAGGAAAAAAAGGTCAGAGAAGGAAGGAAGGATGATGGATGAGGAAGGAAGGAAGGAAGGAGTCAGAAGGAAGGAAGAATAAGGAGAGGAAGGCAGGAAGGATAATGGTAGGTAGGTAGGCAGGAAAGATAATGGTAAAAAAGAAGGAAAGAAAGAAATGAGGGAGAGAGGGAGGCAGGAAAAAAGTCAGAGAAGGAAGAATAGAATGGAATGGAGGAACGGAACGGAATGGAATTCTTTATTGGCCAAGTGTGATTGGACACACAAGGAATTTGCCTTTGGTGTATATGCTCTCACTCTGTGTACATAAAAAGACATGAAAAGATACATTTGTCAAGAATCATAAGGTACAACGCAATGTTGAAGGAAGGATAAGAAGAGGAAGGATGAGGAAGGAAGGAAGAAAAAAGAAGTCAGAGTAGGAAGAAGGATAAGGAGAGGAAGGATGAGGAAGGAAGGATAATGGAAGGCAGGAAGAAAAAGCAATGAGGGAGGGAGGAAGGAAGAAAAGAAATGAGGGAGGGAGGGAAGAAGGAAAAGGAGGGAGGGAGGGAGAAGATGGGAAGAAAGAAAGGGAGGCAGGAGGGGATGAGAAGATGGGAAGGAAGGAAAGAAAGGGAGGGGGAGAGAAGGAAGGGAAGAAGGGAGGGAAGATGAAATAGGAAAGCAGGAGATGGAAAGGAAGGAAAGTGAAGAAGGAATGGGGAGAAAGAGATAGGAAGGGGGAGAGAGAAGGGGGAAAGAGAAGTGGGTGGGACGGAAGGAACAGAAGCAGAAGGGAGGAACATGGAGATGAAGGAAGGAGATAGGATGGAAAGAAGGAATGGCAGGTTGGGAGGTGGGAAGGAAGAAAAGAAGGCAAGGGATTAAGGAGATAGGAAGGAAGGAAGGAAGGAAGGAAGGAAGGAAAGAAGGGTACCAATGTTTTAATTAAAAATGCACCATGTGCTATCAAGATCAATGTAGAATCCCTAGAAAGGCCCTCTTGGCTCCGGGCCTCTCTAGGACTTTGACTCAATTATGGATGTCAACAGAAACCCTTCATATTTCGATGCATCGTTTGCGTAATGCAGGATGTCTTTTGGATGATTTGGGATAGTGGGACAGGCGACATAATCCAGAAAATCCAGAAAGGAAAGGAAAGAACTATTAGAAAAGCAAGTTCTACTTTCCCTTTGCAGTGGTTCTGCATGTAAATTAATCTCCTATCCTTCGGTTACACCATTGTTTACGCTTTTTCTATCATTGACCACCATCTATCATTCGCATGATCAGAAAAAAACAAACGAGGCACCTGTAAAAACCAGCTCAAAGCAGACCCATCCATTGGAAAAACAACAACAACAATCAATCCAGATTCCCGATCGCAATTTTAGCCTCATGAATCAGCCCAGGTTTTTCTGTCCCTTTCCATGCCTTGCTTTCTATATTTGGCATTGAATAAACCCCCTCAAACCCACCCACCCCCAAATAAGGCCTCTCTGCATTTGAGGAATCCCATGGCACCCCTTGCCCCTCGCTGAACCCCTTTTCTGCAAAGCCCACCCTTTCCACGAATGCTAAATGCGCCTCCAGTGTGAATATCGAGTTTATTATATTTTTAATTAGCTTGCCTCTCTTTAAGGGCTTTTTATGGCTTTGATGAGTTTGTTTATTCAGCTTGTGTTTACTATGCGTTAATCTTGCACCGGCCTGGGCTGAATCTCACTCTCCCTACTACACCGTCTCTCTCTCTCTCTCTCTCTCTCTCTGGCATTGTCTGCTACGTTAAACAAATTAAATCAGAGTCGGACTTCATTAAATGCAGCTAGAATCGTGACCCGGAGGCCCGGGTCCAGTTGTCCTCGACTTACGACCGCAACCCAGGCCAAAATTTCCATTTGCTACGCAAGAAAGGTTGTTCAAGAGAGATTGGCCCCATTTTTGCGACCTTCCCTGCCACTGTCGTTAAGCGAATCGCTGCAGTTCTTAAAAGTGAGCGATGCGGTCGTTAAGCGAATCCGGCTTCCCCATTGACTCGGCCTGTCGGGAGGTCACCAAAGGGGATTATGTGAGCCCCGGGATGCCGGCAACTGTCATAAGTACATGCCAGTTGCCAAGCCTTTGAATCCCCTGAGCATGGGGATGCTGCAACAGGTGTGAAAAACAGTCATAAGTCATTTTTTTCCCCCAGACCCGTTGTAACTTCGAACGGTCATATTTATGATGGTCGCACGTGCCGGGGGTCAAGCGATTCACCTTTTCGCGACCATCTGGCCAGCCAAGTCCATGGGGAATCCATTCACTCAACATCTGCGTTGGTGACTTTACAATGGCAGTGTTTCACTTAACAACGGTGGCAAGAAAGGTTGTAAAATGGGCCAAAATTCACTTAGCGACGGACGTCTGGGGCTCAATTGTGGTCGTACGTTAAGGATGAGCTGTATACTCATTGGTGCCCAGGAACAATTAAAATTGATCCCCAGCTTAAGTTAATTGTCTAATTAGGGAAAAGCAGAGCTTAAAAGGTGGATTGTTCCTCTCATCAGCTTTCTTATAGATCTAACTCAGTGTTTCTCAACCTTGGCGACTTTAAGTCCTGTGGACTTCAACTCCCAGAATCCCCCAGTCAGCATAGCTGGGGGATTCTGGGAGTTGAAGTCCACAGGACTTAAAGTTGCCAAGGTTGAGAAACACTGATCTAACTGTTGTCTTTGCCCCCTCCATGAAGGATCTTGGGTGCAAGCCTTGGACTAATTCAGTCACGGGGTTTAGAGTTCCTTGTGTTGGACACAGCCCACAGAGAGGCAGCTTGGTCTAGTGGTTAAGGCACCAGGCCAGTGATGGGTTTCAAAAATTGTTGGAACCTACTCTGTGGGTGTGGCCTCCTTTGCGGGAGTGGCTTGCCACCCATGTGACCGGATGGGATTGGCTTGCCGCCCATGTGACCCGATATGAAATTATGAATTAGTACTTAGGTCGGTCCAAGTAGCTATTCAGAAGTTAGTGGTTAGAAGCAATCATAAAGCAAGATATGGAATTAAAACCAGAAATACTTTGTTGGCTATTTGAAAGGGAGTATAATCTATATTTAATTTTACACATGTTAGCAGCTGCTGGAATTGTGTTTGCACAGCCGTGGAAAAACAGAGATATGTAAATGAATAAATATTACAATGTGCAGGAATAAATAAATTGACAATTAAAATCAAGAAGGCTTTGAATACTTTTTCACGTGGGATTGGTTTTAGCAATTGCCAACGAACGGAAACAGAAATTAGAAATCCAAAAGTATGAAAGAAAACACCAATTATGTAAGGAAAGGTCCCTAAAATGTATAAGGAAATATTACTAGATCATTGTTAATGCTTAGATAACTGCAGGACATTACACACCCACCAGTGGTGGGTTTCAAAAAGTTTTGGAGCCTCTTCTGTAGGTGTGGCCTGCTTTCCGGGTCCACTGGTGGAACCTCTTCCAACCGGTTCGGTAGATTTGACGAACCGGTTCTACCGATAGGTGCGAACTGGCAGGAACCCACCTCTGCACCAGGCTAGAAAACCTTAAATCATGAGTTCTAGTCCCACCCTAGGTACCAAAGCTGGCTGGGTAACTTTGGGCCAATTGCCAGGAGACGAGGAATTTTAGTCCTACCTTAGACATGAAAGCCAGTTGGATGACTTTGGGCTGGTCACCAGGAGACGGTGAGTTCTAGTCCAGCTTTAAGCACAAAGGTCAGCTGAGTGACCTTGGGGCCAATCCCTCTCTCTCAGCCCTCGGAAGCTCTTTGTGTGTGTGTGTGTGTGTGTGTGTGTGTGTTTAGACAAATATAGATAGATAGATAGATAGATAGATAGATAGATAGATGATAGATAGATAGATAGATAGATAGATAGATAGATAGATAGATGATTGATAGATAGATAGATAGATAGATAGATAGATGGATGATAGATAGATAGATAGATAGATAGATAGATAGATAGATAGATAGATAGATAGATAGATAGATAGAGACAGACAGACAGACAGACATGGACAGTGAAGGTGCAAAGATTTTAGATTTATGTATTTTTCATCTCTTGGCTGAGAATCATCTCCACCTGCCATCTGTTGAGCAGCAAAATAGTTAAAAATGCAATTTTTCAAAATCTGCTTAGAGGCCTCCCTTCTCAGCAGGGCCGTCCAGCCAACGGACGCCCTGTGAATTACGCTTCTCTCTCCATCATCTTCTTCATATTTAATGCGATTTTTTTTTTCAGATTCCAATTTTTCCAATTTTCCTCCCTTAATAACATTTTCTTCCTCTAGATTTTCTTTCTTTCGCTTTTGGCTCCGTGCGGATCTCGAGGCGATTCATTTCGAAGCTCCTTGTTGGGAGTGAAACTGCTTTGGTCTTTCGGATAAACACACACACACACACACGCACACACACAAAGAGAGAGAGCAAAACTCACAACGCAGATTCAAAGGGAGAAGCGGCGTTTTAAATATTGTCCGAAAACAATAGGAGGAGATGCTGAATCGCTCGCGATGAGGCAGCTTTGTGCGTCCGTAACCCGTAAAAAAATAGATGTTGATTGTATGTCTATTTATACCGCGAAGGGGAAGAGGAAAAAAAAAAAAACAGAATTTCTTTGTTGGAAGGGAAAGAAGCTAAAAAGTTAATCCAGCTTTCTCTTCCTGGACTTTGTTCCAGGTGATTTATCAGACTAAAACTACGATAAAAACACACAATTTGGGTTCTTTGAGCCCCATAAATCTTCTGCAGGTGTCTACTTAAGCATTGTAGGGGGAAGAATGGCTGGCGTATGGTGGTTCCATGCACAGCCCGTCACGTGTTTGGACTGGATGTGTCTGTTTTATCCACCTTTTGAGTCCGTGCCGAGGGCCCTGGGATGTCTGATGGTGTTGGAAGTTTCACCCCAGGATATAAACGGATCTAAATCAAACTGCACAAATATTTGTTTCATGACAGTTTGGAGCTACAATTGGTAATCGGCCCAAAGTCACCCAGGTGACTTTCATGCCTAAGGTGGGACTAGAACTCCCAGTCTCCTAGTGATTGGTCAAAACCACAGCTTTCATGCCTAAGGCAGGACTAGAACTCGCCTTCTCCTGGTGATTGGCTCAAAGTCCCCAGTTGACTTTCATGCCTAAGGTTGGACTAGAACTCCCAGTCTCCTAGTGATTGGTCAAAATCACAGCTTTCATGCCTAAGGCAGGACTAGAACTCCCCATCTCCTGGTGATTGGCCCAAAGTCACCCAGTTGACTTTCATGCCTATGGTGGGACTAGAACTCCCAGTCTCCTAGTGATTGGTCAAAATCACAGCTTTCATGCCTAAGGCAGGACTAGAACTCACCTTCTCCTGGTGATTGGCCCAAAGTCACCCAGTTGACTTTCATGCCTATGGTGGGACTAGAACTCTCAGTCTCCTGGCGATTGGTCAAAGTCACTCAGCCACCTTTCATGTTTAAGGCAGGACTAGAACTCCCCATCTCCTGGTGATTGGCCCAAAGTCACCCAGTTGACTTTCATGCCTATGGTGGGACTAGAACTCCCAGTCTCCTGGCGATTGGTCAAAGTCACTCAGCCACCTTTCATGCCTAAGGCAGGACTAGAACTCACCTTCTCCTGGTGATTGGCCCAAAGTCACCCAGTTGACTTTCATGCCTATGGTGGGACTAGAAATCCCAGTCTCCTGGCGATTGGTCAAAGTCACTCAGCCACCTTTCATGTCTAAGGCAGGACTAGAACTCGCCTTCTCCTGGTGATTGGCTCAAAGTCCCCAGTTGACTTTCATGCCTAAGGTTGGACTAGAACTCCTAGTCTCCTAGTGATTGGTCAAAATCACAGCTTTCATGCCTAAGGCAGGACTAGAACTCCCCATCTCCTGGTGATTGGCCCAAAGTCACCCAGTTGACTTTCATGCCTAAGGTGGGACTAGAACTCCCAGTCTCCTGGTGATTGGTCAAAGTCACCCAGTCAGCTTTCATACCTAAGGAGGAAGTAGAACTCACACCTCCTGGTGCTTGGCACCCAGTTTTCGTGCCAATGGTGGGACTAGAACTCACTCTCTCCTGATAATTAACCCAAAGTCATCTAGCCAACTTTCTAAGGCTGAACTAAAACTCCCCATCTCCTGGTGATTGGCCCAGAGTCACCCAGCTGGCTTTTGTGCCTAAAGTGGGACTAGAATTCACAGCCTCCATGTTTCTAGCCTGATGCCTTAAGCACCACACTAAAGTGCCTCTCATTTATATGCTGCACACTTGCAAAATTATATCGCCTGGTTTACACATGTAGCCTGTTTTACTGCCTCCTCCCCAGTATGGACAATAACAGAGCGATGAAATGCAGCTCCATTAATCATGGATACTTGGGAGGAGCCGTCAGTGAGGGGGGGGGTGGCGTTTGCCACTGAGGGGGTCTTTTACTGCCCTCCTGCTTTCTCCTTCCTTTTCTAAACAAGCCGCTCAAAAGAAAATAATTAATGCATCGAGGCTGCTGTGTTATGACCAGAAGGCATTCAATATCGTAATATCTGAAGTGAGAAAATTTCTTAGTCAGAAAAGGTTTGCCCAAAGGGGGGAAATCTTACTTTTCTCAGCCTGTGGGTCCCTCTGTCATCGAATAGCTGTGATGGTTGAAGGGGGTCTGCCTAGTCTGTCTCCCTCCCTCCCTTTCTTCCTTCTGCCTAGTCTGTCTCCCTCCCTCCCTTTCTTCCTTCTCCCTCCCCTCCCTCTTTTCCCCCTTACTCCCTCCCTTCCTTCCCTCCTTCCTGCCTTCTCCCTCTATCCCTCCCTCAGTCCTTTTCCTTCCTTCCTTCCTTCCTTCCTTCCTTCCTTCCTTCCTTCCTTCCAGGTTGACTCAGCCTTCCATCCTTCCGAGGTGGGTAAAATGAGGACCCAGATTGTTGGGGGCGATATGCTGACTCTGTAAACCGCTTAGAGAGGGCTGAAAGCTCTATGAAGCGATATATAAGTCTAACTGCTATTGCTATTCCTTCCTTCTCCCTCTATCCCTCCCTCCATCCTTTTCCTTCCTTCCTTCCCTCCTTCCTTTCTTCTCCCTCTATCTCTCTCTCCATCCTTTTCCTTCCTTCCTTCCTCCCTCCCTCCCTCCCTTCCTCTCTCCCTCCCTCCCTCCCACCTTTTCCCCTTCATTCCTTCTTGCTTCTAGTCCTGCCTTCGGATGTTTTGGAGAATAGTTTGACTCCCTCTTCTTTGTGGCAACCCCTGAGATATTGGAAGGCTGCTATCATGTCTCCCCTGGTCCTTCTTTTCATTCAACTAGACGTACCCAGTTCCTGCAACCGTTCTTCGTATGTTTTAGCCTCCAGTCCCCTAATCCTCTTTCTTGCTCTTCTCTGCACTCTTTCTAGAGTCTCCGCATCTTTTCTACATCGTGGCGACCAAAACTAAATGCCGGATTCTAAATGCGGTCTTACTAAGGCCTTATAAAGTGGTATTAACCCTTCACCTGATCTTGATTTATGTATGAGAAGTCAACTGTCAGCATCTCTCCATTTATTAATTAGGAAAGAAAGACCATGAGACTCCATGTGTAGAAATCAAATGTACGTTTACTAATTAAAGATGGCTAAAGGCTATGCATAGCGAAGTCTGATTAATTAGGTGCGAAACCAGTTGATATATAGAATAGCCCATTCCCCACCCCTTGGCATCACAACCCCAGCCCAATCATAAGTCTTCCAAGTGTCAGGTGTGAGATAACTTCAAAAGGCATCACGAAGATGGAATGTCGGTGCCGTTAGTCCTGGCGGGAAATAACCACGCCTGCGCAGTCCGCTCAGTCGGTGAACTCCAGAACTTTCCTCCAGCACAATGAGTAACCCCTCCCAAATACCAGGCCCTCCCCCTCCCGTTTCATGGCAGCTGACGCGACAGCAAAGCAGAAGCTGACATCAACAATGACAGAATCCTAAGGGGGGAAGGGACCTCAGAGATCTTCTAGTCCAACCCCCCCTGCTTAAGGTCCCCAAAGGTGCTTTTCGTTCAATTGGACTTTCCATTTTTTTTTTCTTTCGAGATGTTTTGCTTCTCATCCAAGAAGCTTCTTCAGCTCTGGATGAGAAGCGAAATGTCTTCAGAGAAAAATAGCAATAGCAATAGCAATAGCAGTAGACTTATATACCGCTTCATGGGGCTTTCAGCCCTCTCTAAGCGGTTTACACAGTCAGCATATTGCCCCCAACAATCTGGGTCCTCGGGAAGTCCAGTTGTCTCTTGAAAAAGCACCGCTGGGACAAGCATGACCTGGATGACGGAGAACCTCCATGGGCCCTTGCTTTAGAGCCGAGGTGGCGCAGTGGTTAAATGCAGCACTGCAGGCTACTTCAGCTGACTGCAGTTCTGCAGTTCGGCTGTTCAAATCTCACCGGCTCAGGGTTGACTCAGCCTTCCATCCTTCCGAGGTGGGTAAAATGAGGACCCAGATTGTTGTTGGGGGCGATATCCTGACTCTGTAAACCGCTTAGAGAGGGCTGAAAGCCCTAGGAAGCGCTATATAAGTCTAACTGCTATTAGGCAGAAGACATACCATCCAGGTCAAAAGGTTCTCCGGTTTACTTTTGAAGACCTCCAGTGATGGAGCATTCACAACTTCTGGAGGCAAGTAGTTCCGCTGGTGAATTGTTCTCACTGTCAGGAAAGTTCCATGTTGCTTCTCTCCTTGATTAGTTTCCACCCATTGCTTGTCCTGCCCACCGGTGCTTGTCCTTCTTCTTCTGGCCTCCGTGGACCCTCTCTTCTTTGGGGCAACCCCTCAAGTGTTGGAAGATGCTGTCATGTCACCCGTAGTCCTTCTTTTCATTAAACTGGACATATCCAATTCTTGCAACTGTTTCACCCTAAATTTTTAGCCTCTAGTCCCCTGATCCTCTATGGCAAATCTAGACATCATACCAAAAAGCAGAGACATCCCCCTGCCAACAAATGTGTGTCTAGTCAAGGCTCTGGTTTTCCCAGTCGCAACGGATGGCTGTGAAGGTTGGACCATAAGGAAGGCTGAGCGCCAAAGAATGGAGGCCTTTGAGCTCTGGTGCTGGAGAAGAAGACTCCTGCTCTGAGTCCCTTGGACTGCAAGGCCATCCAACCGGTCAGTCCTAGAGGAGATCCACCCTGGCTGCTCTTTAGAAGGCCGGATCCTGAAGAGGAAACTCAAAGACTTTGGCCACCTAAGGAGAAGGAAGAAGGACTCCCTGGAGAAGAGCCTCATGCTGGGAACGATGGAGGGCAAAAGAAGAAGAAGGGGACGGCAGAGAAGGAGGGGGCTGGATGGAGTCACTGAAGCAGTCGGCGTGAGCTTCAATGGTCTCCAGAGGATGGGAGAGGACAGGAAGGCCTGGAGGAACGTTGTCCATGGGGTCACAATGGATTGGACATAACTTTGCAACTAACATCTATCATCTATCTATCTATCTATCTATCTATCTATCTATTTTTCTTTCT
>NW_022473591.1:27500-57500 GCF_009769535.1 Thamnophis elegans
TTTCCATCACAATAGACCCACAAAATAAAAACAACTGCGTTTGGAGTTGCAGAATTGTGTCGTGTTCAGCTGCGAGGAGTTCGGTGGGAGGGGGGGGGAGAGGGGAGGGGGAAGACGTGGGGAGTACTCAGGTGAGTTGGCTTTGAGGGCACCTCAAGGTCATCTATAGGGGGAGATCCAGAGGTATGCCATGGAAGCTCCTCCCCCTTGACTTTTTTGACCTTCCTGGAGTTCCCATTGTTGGTTCTTCATTGGACACAATTCTTTTACCATGTTTGTCTCTTTCTGGGATTGGCAATTGCATGGAAGGCAATCTTTATTTGGTTGTAGAGTGGGAAGGGATTTTGGAGGTCATCTAGTCCAACCCCCTCCTCACGCAGAAGACCGAAGCTATTTCTGACAAATGGTTGTTTAATCTCTTCTTAAAAACCTCCGGTGATGGAGAACCTACAACTTCTGGTGGCAAGCTGTTCCGTTGGTTAATTGTTCTGGCTGTCGGGAAATTTCCCCATAGTTCTAGGTTGCTTCTCTCCTTCATTACTTTCTCGTCTATCCGGCCTTTATTTTTTATAAACAACTCAAATTGGCCATCATAACCAACACACCTTATTTCTCCTCTGTTCCCCATAACAACAACGCGGGGAGTTGGGTTGAGAGAGAGGGATTGGCTCAAGTTCACACATCCGGCTTTCCTGCCTAAGGTGGGACTAGAACCCACCGTCTCCTGGTGATTGGCCCAAAGTCACCCAGCCAGCTTTCCTGCCTAAGGTGGAACTAGAACTCACTGCCTCCTGGTGATTGCCCAAAGTCACCCAGCCGGTTTCATACCTAAGGCGGGACTAGAACTCACCGTCTCCTGGTGATTGGCCCAAAGTCACCCAGCCGGCTTTCATGCCTAAGACGGGACTAGAACTCTTTGTCTCCTGGTGATTGTTCCAAAGTCACCCAGCTGGCTTTCATGCCTAAGGCAGGACTAGAACTCTTTGTCTCCTGGTGATTGGTCCAAAGTCACCCAGCCGGCTTTCCTGCCTAAGGTGGGACTAGAACTCCCTGTCTCCTGGTGATTGGCCCAAGTTATTCAGCTGACTTTGACGCCTAATTCGGGATTCTGATTATAAATTCGCTCCCGGACACACACAAACAGGCCACACCAATGCCCCTATGCGAAGATGTTGCTTCCCCCAAGTAAACCCAGGCCCTTCCTCTCCACCACCAGTAACAAAATTATAGGGCAGTGGTGTCCAAACCTGGGAACTTTAAGACTTGTGGACTTCAACTCCCAGACTTGAGAACTTTAAGACTTGTGGATTTCAACTCCCAGACTTGGGAACTTTAAGACTTGTGGACTTCAAATCCCAGACTTGAGAACTTTAAGACTTGTGGATTTCAACTCCCAGACTTGAGAACTTTAAGACTTGTGGATTTCAACTCCCAGACTTGAGAACTTTAAGACTTGTGGATTTCAACTCCCAGACTTGAGAACTTTAAGACTTGTGGACTTCAACTCCCAGACTTGAGAACTTTAAGACTTGTGGACTTCAACTCCCAGACTTGAGAACTTTAAGACTTGTGGACTTCAACTCCCAGACTTGAGAACTTTAAGACTTGTGGATTTCAACTCCCAGACTTGAGAACTTTAAGACTTGTGGATTTCAACTCCCAGACTTGAGAACTTTAAGACTTGTAGTTTTCAACTCCCAGACTTGAGAACTTTAAGACTTGTGGACTTCAACTCCCAGACTTGAGAACTTTAAGACTTGTGGACTTCAACTCCCAGACTTGAGAACTTTAAGACTTGTGGACTTCAACTCCCAGACTTGAGAACTTTAAGACTTGTGGACTTCAAATCCCAGACTTGAGAACTTTAAGACTTGTGGACTTCAACTCCCAGGCTTGAGAACTTTAAGACTTGTGGATTTCAACTCCCAGACCTGGGAACTTTAAGACTTGTGGATTTCAACTCCCAGACTTGAGAACTTTAAGACTTGTGGATTTCAACTCCCAGACTTGAGAACTTTAAGACTTGTGGATTTCAACTCCCAGACTTGAGAACTTTAAGACTTGTGGACTTCAACTCCCAGACTTGAGAACTTTAAGACTTGTAGATTTCAACTCCCAGACTTGAGAACTTTAAGACTTGTAGATTTCAACTCCCAGACTTGAGAACTTTAAGACTTGTGGACTTCAAATCCCAGACTTGAGAACTTTAAGACTTGTAGATTTCAACTCCCAGACTTGAGAACTTTAAGACTTGTGGATTTCAACTCCCAGACTTGAGAACTTTAAGACTTGTGGATTTCAACTCCCAGACTTGAGAACTTTAAGACTTGTGGATTTCAACTCCCAGACTTGAGAACTTTAAGACTTGTGGATTTCAACTCCCAGACTTGAGAACTTTAAGACTTGTGGATTTCAACTCCCGGACTTGAGAACTTTAAGACTTGTGGATTTCAACTCCCGGACTTGAGAACTTTAAGACTTGTGGATTTCAACTCCCAGACTTGAGAACTTTAAGACCTGTGGACTTCAACTCCCAGACTTGAGAACGTTAAGACTTGTGGATTTCAACTCCCAGACTTGAGAACTTTAAGACTTGTGGATTTCAACTCCCAGACTTGAGAACTTTAAGACTTGTGGATTTCAACTCCCAGACTTGAGAACTTTAAGACTTGTGGATTTCAACTCCCAGACTTGAGAACTTTAAGACTTGTGGACTTCAAATCCCAGACTTGAGAACTTTAAGACTTGTGGATATCAACTCCCAGACTTGAGAACTTTAAGACTTGTGGATTTCAACTCCCAGACTTGAGAACTTTAAGACTTGTAGTTTTCAACTCCCAGACTTGAGAACTTTAAGACTTGTGGATTTCAACTCCCGACTTGGGAACTTTAAGACTTGTGGATTTCAACTCCCAGACTTGAGAACTTTAAGACTTGTGGATTTCAACTCCCAGACTTGGGAACTTTAAGACTTGTGGACTTCAACTCCCAGACTTGAGAACTTTAAGACTTGTGGACTTCAACTCCCAGACTTGAGAACTTTAAGACTTGTGGATTTCAAATCCCAGACTTGAGAACTTTAAGACTTGTGGACTTCAACTCCCAGACTTGAGAACTTTAAGACTTGTGGACTTCAACTCCCAGACTTGAGAACTTTAAGACTTGTGGACTTCAACTCCCAGACTTGAGAACTTTAAGACTTGTGGACTTCAACTCGCAGACTTGAGAACTTTAAGACTTGTGGATTTCAACTCCCAGACTTGAGAACTTTAAGACTTGTGGACTTCAAATCCCAGACTTGAGAACTTTAAGACTTGTGGATTTCAACTCCCAGACTTGAGAACTTTAAGACTTGTGGATTTCAACTCCCAGAGTTGAGAACTTTAAGACTTGTAGTTTTCAACTCCCAGACCTGGGAACTTTAAGACTTGTGGATTTCAACTCCCAGACTTGAGAACTTTAAGACTTGTGGATTTCAACTCCCAGACTTGGGAACTTTAAGACTTGTAGATTTCAACTCCCAGACTTGAGAACTTTAAGACTTGTGGATTTCAACTACCAGACTTGAGAACTTTAAGACTTGTGGATTTCAACTCCCAGACTTGGGAACTTTAAGACTTGTGGACTTCAACTCCCAGACTTGAGAACTTTAAGACTTGTGGACTTCAACTCCCAGACTTGAGAACTTTAAGACTTGTGGACTTCAAATCCCAGACTTGAGAACTTTAAGACTTGTGGACTTCAACTCCCAGACTTGAGAACTTTAAGACTTGTGGATTTCAACTCCCAGACTTGAGAACTTTAAGACTTGTGGACTTCAACTCCCAGACTTGAGAACTTTAAGACTTGTGGACTTCAACTCCCAGACTTGAGAACTTTAAGACTTGTGGATTTCAACTCCCAGACTTGAGAACTTTAAGACTTGTAGTTTTCAACTCCCAGACTTGAGAACTTTAAGACTTGTGGACTTCAACTCCCAGACTTGAGAACTTTAAGACTTGTGGACTTCAACTCCCAGACTTGAGAACTTTAAGACTTGTGGACTTCAACTCCCAGACTTGAGAACTTTAAGACTTGTGGACTTCAAATCCCAGACTTGAGAACTTTAAGACTTGTGGACTTCAACTCCCAGGCTTGAGAACTTTAAGACTTGTGGATTTCAACTCCCAGACCTGGGAACTTTAAGACTTGTGGATTTCAACTCCCAGACTTGAGAACTTTAAGACTTGTGGATTTCAACTCCCAGACTTGAGAACTTTAAGACTTGTGGATTTCAACTCCCAGACTTGAGAACTTTAAGACTTGTGGACTTCAACTCCCAGACTTGAGAACTTTAAGACTTGTAGATTTCAACTCCCAGACTTGAGAACTTTAAGACTTGTAGATTTCAACTCCCAGACTTGAGAACTTTAAGACTTGTGGACTTCAAATCCCAGACTTGAGAACTTTAAGACTTGTAGATTTCAACTCCCAGACTTGAGAACTTTAAGACTTGTGGATTTCAACTCCCAGACTTGAGAACTTTAAGACTTGTGGATTTCAACTCCCAGACTTGAGAACTTTAAGACTTGTGGATTTCAACTCCCAGACTTGAGAACTTTAAGACTTGTGGATTTCAACTCCCAGACTTGAGAACTTTAAGACTTGTGGATTTCAACTCCCGGACTTGAGAACTTTAAGACTTGTGGATTTCAACTCCCGGACTTGAGAACTTTAAGACTTGTGGATTTCAACTCCCAGACTTGAGAACTTTAAGACCTGTGGACTTCAACTCCCAGACTTGAGAACGTTAAGACTTGTGGATTTCAACTCCCAGACTTGAGAACTTTAAGACTTGTGGATTTCAACTCCCAGACTTGAGAACTTTAAGACTTGTGGATTTCAACTCCCAGACTTGAGAACTTTAAGACTTGTGGACTTCAACTCCCAGACTTGAGAACTTTAAGACTTGTGGATTTCAACTCCCAGACTTCAACAACTGAAGTGATTCACTGGGCAACTGTGGACAAGGAAGGACGTAAACTAGGACCAAACTCATCGAACTCCCTCGCTTAGCTGTGGAAATGTTGGACTTGGTTGTGATTTGAAGCCAAGGACTGAAGGCTAAAACATACGAGGAATGGTTGCAGGAATTGGGGATGTCTAGTTTAATGAAAGGAAGGACGAGGGAGGGACATGAGAGCAGTCTTCCAGTATCTCAGGGGTTGCCACAAAGAAGAGGGAGTCAAACTATTCCCCAAAGCAGCTGAGGGTAGAACAAGAAGCAATGGGTGGAAACTAATCAAGGAGAGAAGCAACTTAGAACTGAGGAGGAATTTCCTGACAGTTAGAACAATTAACCAGTGGAACAGAAATTGCCTCCAGAAGTTGTAAATGCCCCATCACTGGAAGTCTTTAAGAAGATGTTGGATAGCCATTTGCCTGAAGTGGTGTAGGGTTTCCTGCCTAGGCAGGGGGTTGGACTAGAAGACCTCCAAGGTCCCTTCCAACTGTTATTCTATTCGAAATAAATAAATATTTATTTAGTTGCAGGAACTGGATATGCCTAGTTGAATGAAAAGAAGGACTAGGGGAGACATGATAGCATCTTCCAATATCTCAAGGGTTGCCACAAAGAAGAGGGAGTCAAGCTATTCTCCAAAGCACCTGAGGGCAGAACAAGAAGCAATGGGTGGAAACTAATCAAGGAGAGAAGCAACTTAGAACTGAGGAGAAATTTCCTGACAATGAGGACAATTAATCAGTGGAACGACTTGCCACCAGAAGTTGTGGGTGCTCCATCACCGAAGGTTTTTAAGATGTGACTGGAGGGCTATTTGGTTGAGATAGTATAGCAGAGGTGGGTTCCTGCCAGTTCGCACCAGTTCGGTAGAACCGGTTCGTCAAATCTACCGAACCGGTTAGAAGAGGTTCCACCAGTGGACCCGGAAAGCAGGCCACACCTACAGAAGAGCTTCCAAAATTTTTTGAAACCCACCACTGCCACACACAGAGAAAGACAGACAGACTGACACAGAGAGAGGGAGAGAGAGAAAGAAAGGGAGGAGACATTCTGACCCGCTTACAGAAACTGCCTCTCCAGTTAACCCTGATTACATTGTAAGAGCTAAGGCGAAGCGCCGGTCGACGGGAGTGAAGTTGAGTTGGTCACACCCACCAAGTCACATGACCACCGAGCCCCGCCTACCCAGCTGGCCATTAGGGCAGAGAACATTAGAGCCGAGGTGGCGAAGTGGTTAAATGCAGCACTGCAGGCTACTTCAACTGACTGCACTTCTGCAGTTCGGCTGTTCAAATCTCACCGGCTCAGGGTTGACTCAGCCTTCCATCCTTCCGAGGTGGGTAAAATGAGGACCCGGATTGTTGTTGGGGGCAATATGCTGACTCTGTAAACCGCTTGGAGAGGGCTGAAAGCCCTATGAAGCGCTATATAAGTCTAACTGCTATTGCTTACTATTGCTATTGGTTGTTAAATTATTTGAATCCCACCACTGCTTCCCACTCTGTTATTCTGCAAACTGCCTGTCCGCGTACGGAGCTACGCATAGCCACGTCTCTCCGTTTCATGCTTCCGCGCGGCTCACCTGCCCTTTCGAGCCGTGGGCAAAGTGCCTTTAGTGATACGAGCGGTTGGGCCAATAAAGCTTTTACGGAAGCCCCCCCCCCCCCCCCCATTCCCCTGCACTTCCACCAGGGAGATAAGTTCCATTTAATCTCCTGTTAGCTCCTCTAAATTAATTACTGGCTGTCCTGGACACTGTTTGCTCATGTTTAGCGACTCGTCACTAGGCAAATAACTTTGCTGGCATCCATCAAGCCTGCAGGAGGCTGGCGTTCCTGCGTTGCTAATAGTTATGTCCTTTTTGCAATTGGATTTGCAAAGCATTAAGGAGGCAGAGGGGAAGAGGGGGGGGGGGAGAAGGGGAGAAGGCCTATTGCATAAATTGATGTCTCCCTGGGTATTCCGGAAAAATCCATGGCCTGAAGCAGAAAAATCCCAAAAGTGCTTTTTTCCCCCCCCAAGAGGCACCTGGAGTTTCTGGTTTTTCTTGGAAGTCGTTTCGCTTCTCATCCAAGAAACGTCTTCAGCTCCGACTGGATGGTGGGGAAGGGAAGGATTGATACTCCAAATTATTGGAGCAAATTATTGGAGCAGAGGAATACAAAATTAGTAGACCAGAGGAATGCTGTCGATATAGTTTACTTGGACTTCAGTAAGCCATTTGATAAGGTAGACCATAACCTACTACTAGATAAAGTAGAAGAATGTGGGTTGGACAGCATCACCACCAGATGGATTCGTAACTGGCTGACCAACCGCACTCAACGTGTCGTCCTCAATGGAACTGCATCTACATGGAGGGAGGGATGCAATGGAGTACCCCAAGGCTAAAGGGATGTGCTGGCTCAGTGGCTAAGACGCTGAGCTCGTCAATCAGAAAGGTCGGCAGTTCGACGGTTCAAAGCCCGAGCGCTGCGTAACGGAGTGAGCTCCTGTTACTTGTCCCGGCTTCTGCCAACCTAGCAGTTCGAAAGCGGGTAAAAAATACAAGTAGAAAAATAGGGACCACCTTTGGTGGGAAGGGAACAGCGTTCTGTGCGCTTTTGGCATTGAGTCATGCCGGCCACATGACCACGGAAACGTCTTCAGATAGTGCTGGCTCTTCGGCTTTGAAACGGAGATGAGCACTGCCCCCTAGAGTCAGGAACGACTAGCACATATGTGCAAGGGGGATCCTTACCTTTACCGCAAGGCTCTGTTTTAGGCCCAGAACTCTTCCAATTTCTTTATCGATGATTTGGATGAGGGGATAAATGGGGAACTCATCAAATTTGCAGATGACACCAAGCTGGCAGGAATAGCCTACACGCCAGAAGACAGGCTTAACATACAGAAGGATCTTGACAAACTTGAACATTGGGCACTGTATAACAAAATGAAATTCAAGGGTGAAAGAATAAAGTTCTACATTTAGGCAAGAAAAACGAAATGCACAGGGACAGTATAGGTGGTACCTGGCTCAATAGTAGTAACTGTGAAAAAGATCTGGGAGTCCTAGTGGAGAACCATTTAAATAGGAGCCAGCTGTGTGCAGCAGCTGCCAAAAAAGCCAACACAGTTCTAGGCTGCATCAACAGAGGGAGAGAATCAAGATCACCTGAAGGGTTAATACCACTTTATAAGGCCTTGGGAAGGCCACATTTGGAATCCTGCATTCACATTTGGTCGCCACGATGTAGAAAAGATGTGGAGACCCTGGAAAGAGTGCAGAGAAGAGCAACAAAGAGGATTAGGGGACTGGAGGCTGAAACATATGAAGAACGGTTGCAGGAACTGGGGATGTCTAGTTTAATGAAAAAAAGGACCAGGGGAGACAGGATAGCAGTCTTCCAATTTCTCAGGGGTTGCCCCAAAGAAGAGGGAGTCAAGCTATTCTCCAAGGCACCTGAGGGCAGGACAAGAAGCAATGGGTGGAAACTAATCAAGGAGAGAAGAAACTTAGAACTGAGGAGAAATTTCCCGACAGTAAGAACAATTAATCAGTGGAACAGAAGTTGCCTCCAGAAGCTGTGAATGCTCCAACACTGGAAGTCTTTAAGAAGATGTTGGATAGCCATTTGTCTGAAATGGTGTAGGGTTTCCTGCCTAGGCAGGGGGTTGGACTAGAAGACCTCCAAGATCGCTTCCAACTCTGTTATTCTATTCTATTCTAAGTTGTGGGAGCTTCATCACTGGAAGCTTTCAAGGGGAGACTGGACTGCCATTTGTCAGAAATGGAGTAGGGATTTCTTGGGTGGGGGGTTGGACTAGATGACCTACGAGGCCCCTTCCAACACTTTTGTTCTGTTCTGTTCAGGCTCTGCAGTCTTCTGTCATTATTAAGGAGCTCCAGGCAACCTTAAGATATTTGATCATCATTTTGTTTGGTGTATATAAATATATATGCTTTTAAAGTTATGTTTTTACATCTGTTTGCTTAGTTAATAATAAAGCTTAAATTTGTTTGCTGGAGAGTTCATTATCTGGGAATGGAAAAGGACCATTTGCTCGGCCACGTCATCACCGCCTCGACCCTTGGCAAAACCCGATATTGTTTTATTTGCACTCGTAATTATCATTGACAGACAGACAGATTACACGATAAACAGATACGGACAGATAATAGGTAGAGAGCAGGGGGATCGAACTCAGGACTGGCAGGCTGGATGTGTCATGCACTGGCCACCACCACCCCCGTTTTAGCGAAGCGGGGGGAAGTCATGATACGTCACGTGAGAGCAACATGATGCCGTGAGCTTGACACCCCTGCGGTAGAGAGATAAATGGTATGATAGGTTCATGGCTGAGATGACAGGTAACAAACAGGTAGATAGATTGGTAGATATTGATTAGAGAATAGGTCGATAATAGGGAGGTAGATTGGGTGATAGATTGATTAGATAATAGGTTATATGATAAATATTGATAGAGACAGATGATAGATAGATAGATAGATAGATAGATAGATAGATAGATAGATAGATAGATAGTAGATGGATGGATGGATGGATGGATGGATGGAGCAATAGATAGATAGATAGATAGATAGCTAGATGGATGGGTGGATGGATGGATGGATGGATGGATGGAGCAATAGATAGATAGATAGATGGATGGATGGATGGATGGATGGATGGATAGAGCAATAGATAGATGGATGGATGGATGGATGGATGGAGCAATGGAGCGATGGAGCGATAGATGGAGCGATAGATAGATAAATAGATAGATAGATAGATGGATGGATGGATGGATGGATGGATGGATGGATGGATGGATGGATGGATGGAGCAATGGAGCGATGGAGCGATGGATGGAGCGATAGATGGATGGATGGATGGATAAAGCGATGGATGGATGGATGGAGCGTTAGATAGATAGATAGATAGATAGATAGATGGATAAATGGATGGATGGATGGATAGAACAGTAATAGGTGGATTAATTAAATGATAGATTCATTGATTAGCTGCGTGTCTATAACTATGTTTATATCTATCTATCTATCTATCTATCTATCTATCTATCTATCTATCTATCTATCTCCCCTCATCTATATCATCTATTTAATCTATTATTTGTGTCTGTTTATCTTCATATCTCTACCTACCTACCTTCTATCATCTATCTTTCTCTCCCTCCCTCTTTCCCTCTCCCTTCCTCCCTCTCTCCCTCCCTCTCTTTCTCTCTCCATCCTATGAATTTATTCTCCTTTAGAAGCAGGGAAAACACACACATGAGTGAAAATCATATTTTGTTTAAGGCTTCAGAGGCGGTTGTGTCTCTTCACACACACACGCACCCATCCCGCACACAACACAGGAGAATGTGAAATCAATTGCAGGTTGTGGCACCCAAGAAGCAGCTTTGATTTGATTTATTCTCGAAGCCGCAGAAATGGTGGGAAGAATAACAGAGGACATAGGCCCAGGGGAAGTTCTCAGAGCCTATATCTCTCTCTCTCTCTCACACACACACACGAAAGACCTGGAGAGAAAAATGATGGACTCTGCCATAAGTCAAAACATTTTAATGGGTAATTCAAAGCGGGGTGAGTGGGAGAAATCATTGGCTTTCTGTCCAAGTCCAAGGGATGGATGGGTTAGAAATAGGAAGATAGCAATAGCAATAGCAGTTAGACTTATCTACCGCTTCATAGGGCTTTCAGCCCTCTCTAAGCGGTTTACAGAGTCAGCATATCGCCCCCAACAACAATCCGGGTCCTCATTTCACCCACCTCGGAAGGATGGAAGGCTGAGTCAACCTAGAGCCGGTGAGATTAGAACAGCCGAACTGCAGAACTGCAGTCAGCTGAAGTAGCCTGCAGTGCTGCATTTAACCACTGCGCCACCTCGGCTCTGTAGAAGATCCACATGTTGTAGAAGATCCATATGTTGGAAATGCAAATGGTAAAGAAGGAACTTTTAGAGTTGTGTTGGTGGACTGGCAAAGGAAGCAAAGGAAGATGTGTGTTTGAAGACAGGTGTGTCCAAACCTGGCAACTTTAAGACTTGTGGACTTCAACCCCCAGAATTCTCCAGCCAGCCACGGGTCTACAATCCTTCAAGTCACCAGGGTTGAAGAAACATTGGGTGAAACTGTCTAGAATGCAGGAATGTGTGAACAGCTCACGAGCACTTTAACCTGGTTACTGAATTAACTCATTTTGTGGCACAACATCCTGAGTTTTAAGTTTAATCAATAGGCTAGGCTCCATCATGCCACTTCGGTTAAGGGCAGAACAAGAAGCAATGGGTGGAAACTAATCACGGAGAGAAGCAACTTAGAACTGAGGAGGAATTTCCTGACAGGGAGAACAATGAATCAGTGGAACAGAAGTTGCCTCCAGAAGTTGTGAATGTCCCAACACTGGAAGTTTTTAAGAAGATGTTGGATAGCCATTTGTCTGGAACGGTATAGGGTTTCCTGCCTAGGCAGGGGGTTGGACTAGAAGACCTCCAAGGACCCTTCCAACTCTGCTATTGTATTGTATTGTATTGTATTGTATTGTGTTGTGTTGTGTTGTGTTCTGTTCTGTTCTATTCATTTTGGGCTCCATTGCAGATCAGTTCAAGTGACCAAGGACAAAAGAGAATTTCACGAAACATCTGGGGAGATCCAGATGTTCTGCTTGGATGCACGATGTCTCCGTTGCCACCTGTGGAGTTCCTTGTAGGCCAAAATGGCTGAAGCAGCGAACCCTCCCATTCCTTAACCTTCCACAAACCGAACTCCGGTTATTTCTCTCTTCTTCTTCTTCCTTTCCCCCATTTGCTATTTATTTAGCATTAAAAAGGCCTCGTCTCTGATTATTTATCAAAGAAAGCTTTCGGCTGAGAAGAACATTTGTTAAGACAACAGCACGGCCCTGTGTGACACTCAGCTACCCTCTAGTGAAGATATAAATAAATAACTAAGCAAACAGCTCTCGGGCCCATTAATCCTCTCTTAATGAGCCTTTCAAATGAACTGCAAACGGAGAGGAATAAAATGAAATAAAAGCAGAAAGTCAACACGACCCAAAGCCAAAGGGGGAAATAATGAAAATACTACTTGCACTAAAAGCTATGACTCTTAGCTGACTTAGAAAAGAGAAAGAAAGAAGAAAGGAAGGAAGGAAGAAAAAGAAGGAAGGAAAGAAGGAGATAGAAATTAGGAAAGGAGAAGATGAGAGAGAGAAGGAAGGAGACAAAGGAAGAAAGAAAGAAAAGAAGGGAGGAAGAGAGGGAGGGAGGAAGAAAGAAAGCGAGGGAGAAGGAAGAAAGAAGGGGGAAGAAGAAGATAGGGAGAAAGGAAGAAAAAAGAAAGAAAGGGAAGGAAGGAAGGAAAGGAAGAAAGAAAGAAGGGAGGAAGGAAAGAAGAAAAGAAGGCAGGAAGGAAGAAGATGGAAATTAGAAAGGAGATGAGAGAGAGAAATAGAGAAAGAAAGAAGAAGAAAAGAACAAGAAGAAGGAAGGGAAGAAGGGATCGAGGGAAGATGTAGCGAGAATGGAAGAAAAAAGAAATGGGAAAGAAAGAAAGAAGAGAGAAAGAAAGAAAATAAGGATGGAAGGAATGGAAAAAGGAAGGAAGGCAGAAGAAGGAAGGAAGGCAGAAGAAGGAAGGAAGGAAGGAAGGAAGAAGAAGAAGGAAGGATAAGAAAGGAAGGATATTTTTTTCCTCCCCGACTTGAAATTTTGGACGAAATTGGCCCTTTCCATAGAAATGCACCTTAAAAACTGAAAACAACAAATCAAATCAACCAAAATTCAAGTGAAAATGGGAATACAGGCATCAGATATGTTCATTTGCCCTCTTTCCTCTCTTCCTTCGATATTCCTTTCCCTTTCAGCTTAATGCAGTCACCGTCTGGCCGCTAAAAGCTATTTAATTTGTCTTTAAAATCCAACAGGTAGACTGATAAAAACCCAGGAGGAAATGTTTCTCTGACCTGGGGATAATAAAATGCCCCCCGCCTTTCCGCCACAGACGGGTCAAGGATGCTTTTAAATCTAAATGAAATTGCTTTGAGTTAAAGTATCTTTCTGTAAAGGGTTTTCATTCGTGGTGAAAAGTCAAAGCGTCTGAGCTGCAGCCTTAAGTTATAAGGTTTATCCTCAAGTGATAACTTTTTGCTATTGATATTTGTCCTCAGAAGAACAGGCGATGTTCAAAAATTCACAATTGTCTTGTATCTCCGCATAATATTGGAAAAATGAAAAAGCACTGCGAGGTGAAGAGATAAGAAAAATAGAAGAGAAGAGAAGTGAGAATGGAATGGAATGGAAGAGAAGAGAAGAGAAGAGGGAAGGGAAGAGAAGAGGAGAGGAGAGGAGAAGAGAAGTGAGAATGGAATGGAATGGAAGGGAAAGGAAGAGAAGAGAGAATGGAAGGGAAGAAATGGAGGAGAAGAGAAGAGAGAATGGAATGGAATGAAAGAGAAGAGAAGAGAAAATGGAATGGAATGGAAAGGAAGGGAAGGGAAGGGAAGGGAAGGGAAGAGAAGAGAATAACAGAGTTGGAAGGGACCTTGGAGGTCTTCTAGTCCAACCCCCTGCCTAGGCAGGAAACCACTTCAGACAAATGGTTATCCAACATCTTCTTAAAGATTTCCAGTGTTGAAGCATTCACAACTTCTGGACGCAACTTCTGTTCCACTGATTAATTGTTCTATTTTTGCACAATACTGGAAAAATGAAGATATACTGCAAGATGAAGGGATAATCAAGAAGATACTAGATTGTGCAGAAATGGATAGATTGACATTGAAAATTAAGCAGAAAGAGGATGTAGAATGTTATCAAACATGGAATTCATTTTACCAATGGTTGAAAGAATGGGGTGGAGAGTTTAAAAATATAATCAATATTGTCAAGCAAATTAAATACCCAGACAACATGATGTTTATTAAGCACTAAGAATTGTAATTAATAAAAAAATCAATAAAATTATATATATATATATATATATATATATATATATATATATATATATATATACACACACACACACACACACACACACACATATATATATACATACATACGTGTGTGTCTGTGTGTTTGTGTGTGTGTGTGTGTGTGTGTGTATGCATATATAAAAATCACAATATCCTCACAATATATTGGAAAATTCTTCAGTTTCTTGACTTTTTTAGAATCACTTGTGCTTCCTCCTTTTGGTCTTCTATCCGTTCTCTCTTCCTCTATTGGTTTGTATACAGGTAGTTCTTGACTTACAACGGTTCATTTAGTGACCGTTCAAAGTTACGACAGCACTGAAAAAAGAGATTTATGACCGTTTTCCACACTGACGGTCTTTGCCACATCCCCAATTCAGACATTTGGCAAGTGGCTCATAGTTATGACGCTTGCCACATCCTGGGGGGTCACATGATCCCCTTTTGCAAAGTCATGGGGGAAGACGGATTCACTTAACGTCCGTGTGACTAACTTAACAACTGCGGTGATTCACTTCACAATCGTGGCAAAAAAAGATTGGCAAAAATGTATAAAGAGAGATCGGCTAAATGTTGGAGGTGGAAGCGAGCATCTGGTTCATACTATCATAAGTGGTGGACATGCCCCAAAGCAAGAAAATATTGGATGGAAATACACATGTGGCTCGACAAAATGATAAAACAATATATAGATCTGAAACGAGAGATATTTCTAAGGGAGGGGGGAGAAAAATATCCATTGGAAAGTTGCAGGTAATAGGCCTCGGAGTGAGTTTGCACGCCTCACTGAACCAAAGTTTTAAACTAACATAATTGCAAAATGTACCAGACTAATATTTCTAATGTGCTGACTGGCGTCTGCATTTTCTGCAAAGTTTGTGCTTGTATGGATATATTTAGAGCAGGAAGGAATGGGATGGTGGGAAATGAGGAACTGAAAGTAATGTCTGAGAACTTCAAATGTACATGGGTGTTTGCAGAGAGCGAAAGACAGAGAAAGAAAGACAGAACAAAGAAGTAAGTTGTGTAATGCAGTGCACAAAAAGTATAAAAAGATGGTCTTGGGAAGAGTTCAGAGCCGAGGTGGCGCAGTGGTTAGAGTGCAGTACTCCAGGCCACTTCAGCTGACTGTGATCTGCAGTTTGGCGGTTCAAATCTCACCGGCTCAAGGTTGACTCAGCCTTCCATCCTTCCGAGGTGGGTAAAATGAGGACCCGGATTGTTGTTGGGGGTGATATGCTGACTCTGTAAACCGCTTAGAGAGGGCTGAAAGCCCTATGAAGCGGTATATAAGTCTAACTGCTATATAAGTCTAACTGCTATAGTTCAGGGCCGCTGGCCCTAGCTAATCCTTGCAGGATTCAGCTGGGACGGTGGAAGCTCGTTGCAATGAGTTGCTAATCTAAATAAAGCTATGTTTGCTATTCATGTTCAAAATTGTTCATGGAACAGTAAACCTCTGAACTCAAAGTAAGATTTATTGCTTGTGGTTTCCCTTTGTTTTTTATATAGGGAAAATTTTACGACATTTCTGTTGGGCATCCTACCAGAAACATATGATAAAAAGGCTGCATATCTGATCCTGCATATTTTAACTGCAACTAGACTTGTATTTGCCCAACAACAGGAAGAAGATGAGATCCGGTCTGCGGGGAATGTGATGAAGAAAATATTGGTGCCAGGCCTGTAGCGGTTCCTTTAAGAATATTTTGTCTGCCGGACTCTCATTAAGGGGGGGGGATAGCAAGGGGTAGAATGTGTTGTTTTCAAAATAAATAAAAAAATCCTTTCTAGAAGCTCAAGATCATCTTATGTCTCCGCACCTTTGCACCTGACCGGAAGCAGCTGGGTGTGGGTGTTAGAAGAAGATTGGACCATGTGATGGATTGGCCGGGGCGGGGGGGAGATCTTGAACTTTTAACTGGGCGGGATTCTGATGTAATTTCCAGAATTGGGATTTCCACAGCCATGTGCTAAGATCTCTGCTTTATTAAATTGGAACTTTAAGGATAGTTTTGCCTTGGACTCTGATTTAATTCTACATGATACTGGGAACGCTGACAATTAGACTGCACAGAAATGGATAGATTCCCACTTGCTATTAAGGATAAAGAAGAAACTGGATATTTTTTGATATGGGACCTATTTTACCAATCGTTAGATAACAGAAGTTAGAAAGGAACATATTACCACATATGGTGGTTATGCCCAAAGGCTAAACAATATTGGAATAGAATAAGAAAACGGCTCGAAGAAATGACTAAACAGCAAATAGATATGAAACCGGAATTATTTCTATTGGGAATACCTACAAGGAAATATGACCAAAAAACCCGCAATATTTAATTATACATATCATAACAGCAGCAAGAATAACATATGCACAAAATTGGAAGAATAATAATATACCATCAGAGGGGACTGTTATAATGAAAGTGTGAGAGTGTACAGAGGTGGACAAACTCACAAAAGAAATAAAAGAAAAGGAGGAAGCAGAATATTATATGGTATGGAACGAGTGGTACAAATGGCTAAAGAACAGGTATAAAGCTTAAGGAAAGACTAAATGAAGAAGACACAGAGCTAGAAATTAGCAATGTATAGCGGGTAGAGATGAACAAATATGTATAAATGGAAACACTACATAATAATACAATACAATAGCAGAGTTGGAAGGGACCTTGGAGGTCTTCTAGTCCAACCCCCTGCCTAGGCAGGAAACCCTATACCGTTTCTGACAAATGGCTATCCAACATCTTCTTAAAGACTTCACAATTTCTGGAGGCAACTTCTATTCAACTGATTAATTGTTCGAACTGTCGGGAAATTTCTCCTCAGTTCTAAATTGCTTCTCTCCTTGATTAGTTTCCACATAATGAAGGACTGTAAATTAAGGAATGTATATAATAGTATCCTATCCTATATTTCAGTTTCTCCAAAGAGAAATTGAAATAAGGGAGGGAGAAGTGTATTTACAACGGATGTATACTGAGGTAGAAATGTTGTACAGAAGGAAATTGCAAAAAAATATATGTCTTTTTTTAAAAAAAACTGTTTAATAAAAATTATTTTTTTTAAAAAAAGGAGGAGATACAATTGGAGGAAATGTAAAGCGGAGAGTTGTTACAGAAGATGATGTCAAATGTTAAGTATTAATGTTATCATATTACTATGTTATTATTAACATGATGGCAAGGAATTAGAACCACAAAGATGTATAATAGGATTATTTAAGCATAATTCTATCCAGAATACACACAGTTTGATAAAAACTGAATGTTCTATAAATAAAATAAATAAAACATGGGAGAAAAAAAATAAATTTTGGGCTCTGCATGGACCAGCTGGATTGAAATTCAAGCTAAAGTTAAAAAAAAGGGGGGGGGATTTATTTATTTCTTTTCTGCCACACAGAATAACGGGTTTTTGGTGCAGAAAAACCCAAATTATAACCAAATAGGAGGGGAAAAAACCAGTTGCATTTCATTACTCAAAGAAGTACAAGTGGTGCTTGACTTACAATGCCTCATTTAGTGACCATTCAAAGTTACAACGGCACTGGAAAAAATGACACACAACCATTGCAGCATCTCCACAGTCGCGGGGGAAACCAGATTCACTTAACAACCAAGCAACTCACTTAACAACCGCGATGATCCCCTTTAAAACCGTGGCAAGAAAAGTCATAAAAATGGAGCAAAATTCACTTCACGCGCGTCTCACTTAGCAACGTAAATTTTGGGGCCCCGTTGCGGTCGTAATTCGAGGACCACCTGTATAACTCCAGATGCCGAAGACTGAATTTTAAAGTAGCCCAATCTAGCAACTTTTGAGAAAAAATTACACATTCTGTCAATCAGAACAGTATCACATTTTTGGGGCAGAAAACAAAATATTGGATGAGCTCGGCAAGCATTCAAGGCTTCGTTTCCCCCTTTTTACAGCTTTTCTTGAAACAGATTTAATTACAAACATATTCCAAGTCAGTCTTTAAAAAGGGAGATTAAATAGATTTAATTACGAAGAGTTTCCAAACCAGTCTTTAAAAATGTCACCTTTTTATGTTTCTCTCTCTCTCCATTCCCCCTCCTCCTTTCGTGTTCATTTTTTAAAATTTTATTCTATGTCTCTTTGTTTGAAAGGAGATTAATTTCTCTCTCTCTCTTTTTAAAAAAGCGAGTTTAATTCCTTTTTCTCTCCCCTTTTTTCTCCTGCCTTTGATTTCTTTCGGCTGACTCCTTTCAAGGCGCGATCTGCACTTTGTATAACTTTGTCCCGAAAGAGAATTTGTTTGTGAGTCTCGCCCTCCGCTGTCAGCGTGAGACGGGGGGCGTCGATCTGAAAAGAAAATGATTGCTATGCTTCAGAACTGCACACCTGTCCACAGCTAAAACCACGGAGGTGGGCTGGGGGGGGGGGGGCCTCCCGTAGGTAGCTGTGAATCATCTCTCCCCCCCCCCAAAAAAATTTCTTTTCGGCTCGAGAATTGCTTCACGCCCGCATATATGTTCCTGGTGGGGAATTTATTTTTGCGAGCAATATGGATTAGGAAGGAGCGCCCCCCCACACACACACATGTTCTGCAAAGCATCTCTAGAGAGGTGGAGAGCGAGAAGGAAGCCTTTTTTGCAATTCCATTCGATTCGAAATAGAGCTGGAAGGCACCTTGGAGGCCTTCTAGTCTAACCCCCTGCTCATGCGGGAGATGCTGTACCATTCCAGACAAATTGGTCGTCCGAGCTCTCCTTGAAAATCTTGAATGACGGAGCACCTATGACTTCTGGTGGCAAGCTGTTCCACTGGTTAATTCTTCTCACTGTTAGGAAGCACCAAGGAGAGAAGGAAGCTGGATTTAAAGAGAAACCGTGAGGTTAGGGTGCAGTACTGCAGGCCACTTTAGCTGACTGTGATCTGCAGTTCAGCGGTTCAAATCTCACCGGCTCAAGGTTGACTCCGCCTTCCATCCTTCCGAGGTGGATGAAATGAGGACCCAGACTGTGGGGGCGATATGCTGACTCTGTAAACCGCTTAGAGAGGGCTGAAAGCCCTATGAAGCGGTATATAAGTCTAATAAATAAAATAAATAAATAAACTTACCACCAGAAGTCTTCATGGGAGATTTTAAAGAATAGCAATAGCAATAGCAATAGAAGTTAGACTTATATACCGCTTCATAGGGCTTTCAGCCCTCTCTAAGCGGTTTACAGAGTCAGCATATCGCCCCCAACAACAATCCGGGTCCTCATTTTACCCACCTCGGAAGGATGGAAGGCCGAGTCAACCTTGAGCCGGTGAGATTTGAACCGCTGAACTGCAGATAGCAGTCAGCTGAAGTGGCCTGCAGTACTGAGGGAGTAAAGAAGAGATTGGACATCACTTGTCTGAAACGGTATAGGGTCTCCTGCTTGATCAGACGGCTGGACTAGAAGACCTCCAAGGTCCCTTCCAGCTCTATTCTGATTGATTGATTGAATAAATCTCCTCCTCCATTCGCTGGCTGGGGAATTCTGGGAGTTGAAGTCCGGACATCTTCAAGTTGCCAAGGTTGAGAAACACTGATATATATCCATGTTTTTTTCTGGCTGAAATTTCCAGCAGCATCTGGTTCCTTCCCCTCCTTTTCTCATCCTTCTGCTCCACCGTTTCCGGAAGGTCATTTCAGCAACCTTGAAAGCCATTACAGGAAATACGAGGAAGCCACAATGGTGTGATTAAATCTTGGTGTGGTTTTTATGTGTGCTACATTGATCAGAGCCTGTTGGACTTTCCTACCCTGCAGTGATTTTTGGAGAACAGGATGAAGGCTCAACTGGAAAGCCTGAACATTAACGGGATTTATCGCCGGAGGCCAGAGGTCAGCCTCAATCGGAGGATTTTATGGCACAGCAGAGCCTACGAAGCAGAGCTTCTCAAACTTGGCAACTTCTGGATGGGTGGAATTATAAAAATCACAGGGCCGGAAGGGACCTTCGAGGTCTTCTAGCCCAACCCCTCCTGGCGAAGCAGGAGACCTCATAGCATTCCAGACAAATGGCTGTCCAGTCTCTTCTGGACAGTCTCCAGTGATGGAGCACCCACAATTTACGAAGGCAAACCATTCCACTGATGAATTGTCCTCACTGTTTTAGGAAGTTTCTCCTTAATTCTTAGTTGCTTCTCTCCTTGATTAGTTTCCACCCATTGCTTCTTGTTCTGCCCTCAGGTGCCCTGGAGAATAGCTTGACTCCTTCTTCTTTGGGGCAGCCCCTCAACTACTGGAAGACTGCTATCATGTGACTCTTAGTCCTTCTCTTCACTATACTAGACAATGCTCTGTTCCTGCAACTGTTAACAGAATAGCAGAGTTGGAAGGGACCTTGGAGGTCTTCTAGTCCAACCCCATGCTCAAGCAGGAGACCCTAGGCCATTTCAGACAAATGGCTATCCAATCTTATCTTAAAAACCTCCAGTGATGAATGTAGCTACAACTTCTAGAGGCAAGTAATCCCACTGGTTAATTGTTCTCACTGTCAGGAAATTCCTCCTCAGTTCTAAGTGGCTTCTCTCCTTGATTAGTTTCCACCCATTGCTTCTTGTTCTGCCCTCAGGTGCCTTGGAGAATAGTTTGACTCCCTCTTCTTTGGGGCAACCCCTGAGATATTGGAAGATGCTATCATGTCTCCCCTGGTCCTTCTTTTCATTCAACTAGACATCCCCAGTTCCTGCAACCGTTCTTCGTATCTTTTAGCCTCCAGTCCCCTAATCCTCTTTGTTGCTCTTCTCTGCACTCTTCCCAGAGTTTCAAAATCTATTCTCTCGAAGTTGTGATTTCTCCAACACTAGACGTTTTAAAGAAGATGTTGGATAATCAATTGTCTGAAGTGGTATAGAGTTTCCTGCCTAGCAGGGGGTTGGACTAGAAGACCTCCAAGGTCCCTTCCAGCTCTGTTACTCTATTCTATTCTATTCTATTCTATTCTATTCTATTCTATTCTCTATCTATCTATCTATCTATCTATCTATCAATCGAGAGAGAGAGAGAGAGAGAGAGAGAGAGAGAGAGAGAGAGAGAGATAGATATAGATGATATATCTATATCTATCTATCTATCTATCTATCTATCTATCTATCTATCTATCTATCTATCTATCTATCTATCTATCTATTAGATTTTTACAACCCCTGGTAAGCCCCAATTATGGGAGGAAGCTAACTGCTTCCATTCTCTGTCCTTTGGCTCGTCACAAGAGTCCATCACGACAGAAACCCAATATTTTTACTGTTGCCTTTGTTATATTTGTGGTTTTTTATTTGTGCTGATAAATAAGTAAAGGGAGACTAGTATAGATCTATTTCAAGCTATTTAGCTCTCATCAGCTAGCCATACCCTTACTGGGATTGGAACCTGGGCTATATGGCATACTAGGCACACTGGGCAGAGATCTTAGCCATTAGGCTGATAAACGGATAAGAGCCTGTGGCCTAATGGCTAAGATCTCTGCCCAGTGTGCCTAATATGTAATACAGCACAGGTTCCAATCCCAGTAAGGGTATGGCTAGCTGATGAGAGCTAAATAGCTTGAAATAGATCTATACTAGTCTCCCTTTATTTATTTATCAGCACAAATAAAAATACACACACACACACATATATATGGAAAGGAATTGTTCCACAGGCTTCACTTTTAGCTTGAAATGAGCAATTCTGACCTGTGCACGAAATTTCCATTCTGCGTTGGAACAGCCAAGATGAAAAGGGCATTCCGTGTGCCACCTTCTGTTCCGTTCCCCCCCCCCTTCCACTTCCTGTCTTAATTATCAGCCTGGGTCTTTGGGTCTCCTCGTTAGTGTAATTGGGATCCCTCCTTCCTTGTTTTGACAGTGGTGAGGGTCCTTCTGAACCTTCCACTTTTGGGTCAGGGCCCCCAGCTGCATTCTGGGTGCTGAGGGGGGGTGGGAGGTGGAGGAAGACAGCGAAAAGTTAGAGCACATTTGCCTGGTTTTAGAAGTTGCTGTTGGCTGAGGGCACAAAGTGGGGGGGGGGGGAAACAATTTTTGAGGGAGGAATCGGTCCGCAATACGGAATAACAGAGTCCGAAGGGAGCTTGGAGGTCTTCTAGTCCAGCCTCTCGCTCAAGCAGGAGACCCTGCACCATTCAAGACAAATGGATGTGCAATCTCTTCTTGAAAGCCCAAGACTTCGGGAGGCAAGTCCATTGATTGTTGTCACTCCTCCTCCTCCTCCTCTCCACATTCCTCTCTCTCCCTTCTAGCACTGATGATGTTACATAGTTGGATCATGAAACGTCTGGAGGAAAACCATCAAGCTTGGAAAGCATCGGGGGATAGCAATAGCAACCTAGAAATAAGGAGGAATTCTCTTGACAGTGAGAACAATTAACCAGTGGAACAGAAGTTTCCTCCAGAAGTTGTGAATGCCCCCAACACTGGAAGTCTTTAAGAAGATGTTGGATAGCCATTTGTCTGAAGTGGTGTAGTGTGTCCTGCCTAAGCAGGGGGTTGGACTAGAAGACCTCCAAGGTCCCTTCCAACTCTGTTATTCTATTCTATGCTATTCATTCTATTCTATTCTATTCTATTCTATACACAATCTCTGGACCAATATCAATTAACTTCCCTCCCTCCCTCCCTCTCTCTTTCTCTCTCTCTCTCACTCACACACACACACACACACACACACACACACACAGACCAGCACAATGTCTTTAAAGAAGGCCAAAGTGGACTGTCCAGAAATCAGAAGTCACCCAAGACATCCGTTTTTCTCTGCCTTAACATGGGATTTACCCTTCTCCGTTTCCATGGCGCTGCCCGGCTGACCCATGGCTACCGTTGTCAATACTGTGTGATTACAGAACCCCTTCCTGTCATGAGCATCGGAAGAAGCGGCAAAAAAGAAAGAAAGAAAGAAAGAAAGAAAGAAAGAAAGAAAGAAAAAGAAATCCAATCCCTTTACTTTTCTCCGAAAAGCAACCATCGTTTTTTTTTTTAAATAAAAAAAAGAACCGGGAAAAAATTATTTCTGCTTTCTTCGGAAGGTAGAAAAACCGAAGCTGCAGATTTAAAAGCAGGGCTGAGTTTTGCGTCTCGCTTCTTCCTTCCGGGAGGGGCGAAAAAGTCTGAGAAAATCACAATCCCAGATGGAAGTCCTCAAATTACGATCACAGCTCGGTTCCCCGAATTCATCTCGCTAAGCGAGAGGTCTGCTGAGCGAGTTTTGCCCCTTTTTACGGCCTTAACGTCGCCGCAGACGTTAAGTGAAGCACCGGCATAGTTAAGTGGTTAGTGTTTTTGCAGAGTGGATCCCAACGGCTGGGATTTGCAAACTTTGGAAGATCCATCTGCCCGCTTCTCTTGGATTGCAAGGGGGGGTGGGAACACATGTAGGCTGGCAGGGAGTGTGAATGCCCTCGGTTGCCACTGGGGTGTTCAAATGTTGTTGGGGAGGATATTTGTTCTCCTTCTGTGGGCGTTTAGACATTTGTGTTCACCACACGGGAGACTCGATTGTAAATCAAGTAAATAAATAAGCAGCCTCTGGATTTGTATGCAGTGCCAGCCACGCGTCTCCGATGCCCATGGAGATCCAGAGAGGGCAGGCTGAGATAGGGACAATGCTGGTCCCCCATTGCCTCTTTTCTTTTCTTCCTTCCTTCCTTCCTTCCTTCCTTCCTTCCTTCCTTCCTTTCTTTCTCTCTCTTTCTTCCTCCCTCCCTTCTTTCTTCTTGTTCTTCCTGTTCTTTTATTTTTCTTCTTTCTTTCTTTCTTTCTTTCTCTCTCTTTCTTCCTCCCTCCCTTCTTTCTTCTTGTTATTCCTGTTCTTTTATTTTTCTTCTTTCTTTCTTTCTTTCTTTCTCTCTCTTTCTTCCTCCCTCCCTTTTACTTGTTCTTTTGTTTTTGTTTTCTTCTTTCTTTCTCTTTCTCTCCCTCCTTCCTCTCTCCCTCCCTTCTTTCTTCTTGTTATTCTTGTTCTTTTATTTTTCTTCTTTCTTTCTTTCTTTCTTTCTTTCTTTCTTTTTGTTTCTTTATTTCCTCCTTCCTACCTCCTTTCCTTTTTCCCTTCTTTCTCATTCCTTCCTCTCATTCCCATCTCCTTCCTTCCTTCTTCCCTTCCTTTTTTCTTTCCTTCCCATCTCCTTTCCTTCCTTCTAATTCCCATCATTCTTTTCACCTCTTCCTCCCTCCCTCCCTCCTTCCTTCCTTCCTTCCTTCCTTCCTTTCTTTCTTTCTTTCTCTTTCTCTCCTCCTTCTACCCTCCCTCCCTTCTTTCTTCTTGTTCTTGTTCTTTTATCTTTCTTTCTTTCTTTCTTTTTGTTTCTTTATTTCTTCCTCCCTACCTCCTTTCCTTTTTTCTTTCTTTCTTTCTCATTCCTTCCTCTCATTCCTGTCTCCTTCCTTTCTTCTTTTCTTCCTTTTTTCTTTCTTTCCCATCTCCTTTCCTTCCTTCCCATCTCCTTCCTTCCTTCTAATTCCCATCATTCTTCTCCCCTCTTCCTCCCTCCCTCCCTCATTTCTTTCTTTTTTCCTTCCTTCCTTCCTTCTTTCTTTCTTTCTTTCTCATTCCTTCCTTCTTTTCCCTTTTCCTTTCATTTTTCTTTCTTCCCTCCCTTCCTTCTAATTCTTATCTGCTTCCTTATTTCCTGCCTACCTGCAAAATGCAAGTGAAAAATAGACGGCTTGTGTTAAGGGTCAGGCTGCCCTTTCATCTTATAGCAGACACAAATAATGTGCAACTATAGACAGAATAAATCTGGTTCCTTTACCGCCCTATTAAGACCTCTTGGCTCTTCCAAGTACTCAAACGTATGATTAATATATATTGCAACAATATTTTATTTCTCATTCTGATTGCTCCTATTTTAATTACAAAAGTCCAGCTTAGAAACAGAACAACAGTTTCAAGAAGATTTTGCACTGGAAACCAAAGAAATATTTCTTTTCCCTTTCTCTTTTTATTATTATGCTTTTGGTTCAGCTTTAGGACTGCATTAGCTTTTTTGATAGCTACAGCAAACCACCATATTTAATGGTTTATTAACTTCACTTTTTTTCCACTTGCACTTCTCTTCCAGCAGTTCTGCTCCTTCTCTTTCTCCTCCCCACTTCTCCTCCTCCCCCACTTCCTCCTGCTCCTCCTCCGTCACCACCAGTTCTCCTTCTCTTCTTCCTCCTCTTTATCCTTCACCGCCTTCTCCTCTTCATCCATCACCACCAGTTCTCCTTCTCCTCCTTCTTTCCTTCCACCATCATCACCAGTTCTCCTCCTTCTCTTCTTCTTGTCTTTCACCTCCACCATTCTCTTTCTTCTGCTTCTCCTCTCCACCCTTTCCTCCTCCTCCTCTTCCTCCATCACCACCAGCTGTCTTTCTTTTCCACTTCTTCCCCCCCCCTCCTCCCCTCCTCCCTGACCAGTTCTCCTCCCTCTTCTCTTCTCCTCTCCTCTCTTTCCTCCTCCACTCTTCCTCCGCCTCCTCTCTTCTCTCTCTTTCCTCCTCCCCCTCCTACCATTTCCCTCTCTTTCTCCTCTCCCCTCCTTCTTCTCTTTCCCTTTCCCCTTCTTTTTGCCTTTCTCTTTCTTTCCCCTTCTCCTCCTCTTCCACTTCTCCTTCTTTCCCCTTCTCTTCCTCCTCTTTTCTCTCTATCCTCTTCCTCCTCTTTTCTTTTCCACCTGTTTCTCCTTCTCCACTCCTCCATGATCAGTTTTCCTTCTTCCTCTTCTCCTCTCCTCTCTTTCCTCCTCCTTCCATTTCCTTGTCTCTTTCTCCTCTCCCCCTTTTTCTTCTCTTTCCCCTTCTCCTCCTCTTTGCCTTTCTCTTTCTTTCCCCTTCTCCCCCTCCTCTTCCCTTTCCCATTCTCCTTCTCCTTTCCCCTCCTCCTCCTCTTCCATTCGTTGATGACAACCTCCTTCCCTCCCTCCCGGAGACCCCCAAGAAAAAAACAGGAGAAGGTTGTGCCCAGCTAAAGGTGCTTGTTAGCTGCTCTTTGTCTTGGTGAGGCCCCGCAAAGCTTTCTTTCCTTCCTTCCTTCCTTCCTTCCTTCCTTCCTTCCTTCCTTCCTTCCTTTCTGTCTCTCTCTGTCTCTCTCTGTCTCTGTCTCTCTCTCTCTTTCCCTTTTCTTTTCCTTTTCCTTTCTTTTCTTTCCTGCACCCAGGACCAGAGGATCACATTCCCACCCACCCCCACCCCACCCCTATCAACTCCTGCCAACCTCCCCGCTTCCCCGCGTCTCCATCTGCATATGAATCGCGCCCGCACGAAGCGATCCCGCTGCTGACAAAGCCATAAAGAAGCCGCGGGGTAAACAGCCGCTTCCATTCAGGGCTCAGCCAGTTGCAGTGAAAGCCCCCCATTCCCTCCCTACGCCCCCTCCCCTCCCTACGCCCCCTCCCCACGAAACCCGCTCGGGGCGCCCTCGGTGCCAACCAAGAGCCAACCCAATTAATTCCCCTTCGCCTCCATAGCCCATTAAAGCCTCGGTCGGGCTGGCATTTCCCCCTGGCACGTCGCTCTCCGCTTGGCAATGCCATCCTTTAATCTTTTATTTTAAAAAATAAAAGGGAAACCGGTTGGAAGTGGGAGGTTTTTTGGGGGGGGTTGGGAGGCGGAGAAGGGCGCCTCGAAAAGGAAAGCAGAGGTTGAATCACGTCGCGGCTGGCGGGGGCCCGATTCTTCGTTAGCGGCCGTTCATGAAACGGCTTGGGGGGGCGGAGGGAACACCCCATTCACGGGCAGGGAGGTTCGGGGCGTCGAACAGGTGACAGCGGTGCAGAAAAGCCCAGGGAGATATCCCAGCTTTGATGGCGTGGTGGGGTGTAGCAGCCCCCAGGAGGAAAAGAAGAGAGAATAGAGAATAACAGAGATGGAAGGGGCCTTACAGGTAAATAATGTGAATAGAATAGAATAGAATAAAACTAGAATTCGAATTGGGATAGACTAGAAAAATGAATAGAACAGAAAATAGGGTAGGGTAGGGTAGAATTAGACTAGAATAATGAATAGAACAGAAAAGAAAAGAATAGAAAGAATAAAATAGAATAGAATTAGAATCAGAAAGAATAGAATAGAATAGAATATATATTGGAATGAAGAATGGAACAGAATAGAATAGAATTAGAATAAGCATAGAATAATGAATGGAATGGGAATGGGAATAGGAATAGGAATATAGAAATAGGAATAGGAATAGAATAGAAAATAGAATAGAATAAAACTAGAATTAGAATAGAATAGAATAATGAATAGAACAGAAAAGAAAAGAATAGAAAGAATAAAATAGAATAGAATTAGAATCAGAAAGAATAGAATAGAATATATATTGGAATGAAGAATGGAACAGAATAGAATAGAATAATGAATAGAATGGAATGGGAATAGGAATAGAATAGAATAGAAAATAGAATAGAATAGAATAAAACTAGAATTAGAATTAGAATAGAATAATGAATAGAACAGAAAATAGGATAGGATAGGATAGAATTAGAATAGAATAGAATAATGAATAGAATAATGAATAGAACAGAAAAGAAAAGAATAGAAATAGAATAAAATAGAATAGAATTAGAATTAGAAAGAATAGAATAGAATACAATAGATATTGGAATGAAGAATGGAACAGAATAGAATAGAATAGAATTAGAATAAGAATAGAATAATGAATAGAATGGAATGGGAATATGAATAGAAATATAGAAACAGGAATAGGAATAGAATAGAAAATAGAATAGAATAGAATAAAAAATAGAATAGAATAGAATAGAAGAGTTGGAAATGACCTTGGAGGTCTTCTAGTCCAACCCTCTGCTCAAGCAGGAGACCCTATAGAATTTCAGACAAGTGTCTGTCCAGTCTCTTCTTGAAAACCTCCAGGGATGGAGCACCCACCATTTCTGGTGGCAAGACCCATCAGATCGCATAGAGTTGGCCTCCTCCGAACCCCATCCGCCAGTCAGTGCCGACTGGCGACTACTCGGAGGAGAGCCTTCTCTGTTGCGGCTCCGACACTATGGAACAATCTCCCCGTGGAGATTCGTACCCTCACCACCGTCCAGGCCTTCCGCACAGCCCTCAAGAACTGGCTATCCCGTCAGGCCTGGGGATAAGTCTATTTTCGCCCCTCCCGAATGTTGAGTGAATGCTGAGTTTTATTGTTTAATTTACTTTGGTTCAGATTTCTTTTTGTACTGTCCTACACTCCCTTTCCTTTGTGATTGTAAGCCGCCCTGAGTCCCCTCAGGGAAAAGGGCGGCCTATAAATGTCCAATAAATACAAAAATACAAATACAAAGCTGTTCCACTGGTTAATGGCCTCACTGTTAGGAAGTTTCTCCTTAATTCCAGGTTGCTTCTTTCTTTGATTAGTTTCCAACCATTGTTTATTGTCCTGTCTTCTTTGGTACTTTGGAGAATAATTTGACAGATGGATGGATAGATGATAGATAGATAGATAGATAGATAGATAGGTAGGTAGGTAGGTAGGTAGGTAGGTAGGTAGGTAGGTAGGCAGGTAGGCAGGCAGGCAGGCAGGCAGGCAGGCAGGCAGGCAGGCAGGCAGGCACATAGATAGACATAGACAGACATAGATAGATGATAGGTAGATAGGTAGATAGGTGGATAGATGATAAATAGATAGATAGATAGATAGATAGATGATAGATAGATAGATAGATAGATAGATGATAGATAGGCAGGCAGGCAGGCAGGCAGATCATAGATTAGATACAGTGGATGATTGAGAGATAAATTGATTTTATTATTTTATTACTTTGTATTTTATTTTATTTTATTTAAAAATGTCTATGGCACCCATGTCCCCTGTAAAGTGACTTTGGGCGACTTTTATTAAATTTTATTGAATTCAGCAGAGAAAATGGTGAGGAAGATGAATAGATTTGCCTCTAGAGGACATATTTTGCCCCAGACAAGATTTTCCATCTGGGACCCTGGCTGATTTCCGTATATTCCCTCTCCCTGAACCTCAGTCAAATGTTTGCGTCATTAACTGTGCTGGAAAAGATGATTGTGTCTTTTCCTTTTTTTTTTAAAAAAAAAAAAATCTATTCCTAATTATAGGGCCAAAAAATAAAAAAAAATCCGGTATTTGGATTGACAAATCCAGCTGTATCTTCTGTTTCCAGCTGCCTTTATTGTCAACGTTGAAGATTCTTTGTCAAATTCATCAGAGGCAGCATCTTTGTTTTTATAAGACAGAAGGACAGAATGAAAGAGTAACAGAGGTGGAAGGGACCTTAGAGGTCTTCTAGTCCAACCCCCTGCTCAAGTTGAAAACCCTATGCCATTGTACACAAATGGCTGTTCAGTCTTTTCTTAAAAACTTCCAGTGTTGTGAACCTTCACAACTTCTGGTGGCAAGCTGTTCCACTGGTTAATTGTTCTCACTGCCAGGCAATTTCTCCTCAGTTCTAAGTTGCTTCTCTCCTTGATTAGTTTCCACCCATTGCTTCCTGTTCTGCCCTCAGGTTCCTTGGAGAATAGTTTGACTCCCTCTTATTTGTGGCAACCCCTGAGATATTGGAAGACTGCTATCATGTCTCCCCTGGTCCTTTTAATTAAACTATGCATTCCCAGTTCCTGCAACTGCTGACAGAATAATAGCAATAGCAATAGCATTTAGACTTATATAGTGCTTCGCAGTGCTTTTCACAGCTAAATGGTTTACAGAGTCAGCACGTTGCCCCCTCCCAACAAGGGAAAGAGGAGGAGGAGAAGGAGAAGGGGAAAGAAGGAGAAGGGAGAGGAGAAGGAGAGAGGGAAATGGGAGGAGGAGGAGGAGGAGGAAGAGGAGGAAGAGGAGGAGGAGGAAGAAAAGGGAGAGGAGAAGGAGAGAGGGAAATGGGAGGAGGAGGAGGAGGGAAAGAGGAGGAGGAAAAGGGAGAGGAGAAAGAGAGGGAAATGGAAGGAAGAGGAAGAGGAGGAGGGAAAGAGAAGGAGGAGAAGGGAGAGGAGAAAGAGAGGGAAATGGAAGGAAGAGGAAGAGGAGGAGGGAAAGAGAAGGAGGAGAAGGG